>NW_023596666.1:0-57192 GCF_011947565.3 Pollicipes pollicipes | reverse complement strand
CCTTAACACTGCGGGACTGTGTTTCGATTCTGGGCTCCTTGCCATATAGGACCCTTGTTGTACACTGTGATACCCAGATCGACGCAGGTGCCCTTTTATTGTTTCAGGGGGCCTGGCTGATGTAAATCGCGGGCCTCGGTCTTGTCCCTGTCTGGGAAGTGGGTCTTGAATCACAGGCCTGACACTGGAGTAATCTGGTGGCGAATCGGTCGCGCGTCATGGTCGTTTAGCCTCCACCGCAAGGGTGTAGTGTCGCAAAATAGGCCAGGGGGCTGGGCGAGGAAACCCTAGGCTCAAATACACAAGAATTTTTTTTTATTTCCTAATTTACCCCACTTTCCTCTCAACGCAATAGAGTGGGATTTCCATTCAATTGAATAGGAAACTACACAACTGCTGTTCAACACTTCTTCGCTCTGCCTCGGCAGAAGATGTCGTTGGGCATCATTATCATGTTGTTTAGCGTCGATCGTCGAGGCCAGGTTTCGATAATCGACGCAGGGCCGATGTTATGTGGCTTCAGACGTTCTGGGACGGGTACGGCTTTGAGAGCAAAGACAGCGAGTTGGTGTGCGCGACTCCTAGCCGCTGCTTCGGAGACCCCCGGCTGGTCGATGCGAGGCGGAATGGAGGCTGCAGCAAAACACTAGCGGTAGGCACGTTCGACACCGCTAGTACTGTTTTGATGGTCGTTGTCAAGTGACTGCCGCTATCGGTTTAGTTGCGTGGTATCGATTGTCAATATTTTTATATTTGTTGCATTGTTCACGTGTTTGGATGCCGGCTTGACCAGCTTGTCTCTCATTTCCGACAATGCATCGTGTCGTATCGTGGCAAAATAACGCAACTTGCGGTAGTGTATGGATCTTTAAACATCACTGATTAATGCCAAAACACTAAGACAATAACACAAAACTATATCAGAATTAACAAGACGCCTTAATCGTATAGTTTAAGGCATGCATCATGCAAGAAAAAACGGAAAATACTGAAGTAGCCTGGTATGAACTTGCAGCTTTTACAGTGCGATTACCTCAGTCAGATGAACTCATCTGAGCATGACGTCACAAAAGTCGTTGAAAATCAATTCGTACCGTTCAGAATTATGAGCCTATCCTCTGACAAGATAGACAGCGACAGCAACACAAAATAGAGACTCTAAACCTTTACTTGTCTAGTTTCTACCATCAAATTCTGGCGCCGTTCGGGGTGATGTGAGTGCCAGTCCTTTCTACTATCATCAATCTAAAATTGTACGGGCAAAAGCACGCTCCCGGGACGCCTTCTAAGCTTTCCAATTAGCATCAAAGGCATTTATAAGCACTTTTCTCCAGAAACGTTGTGGTTTTCGGTCCGGGCCGTCGGCCAACCGCTCAATGTTAAACGCAGGATCGACGCCGCACGTCCTCCGGAGATGCAACCGTCGTGCGCCGAGGTTTTGTTGGAAGACTTGCGAACGCGCATGGTCATAACTGTGCTATGTAATTCTTCGACTACTCGATTCCGCACGAAGATGATAATTTTGAGACCAAAACAGGCCGATAGGAATGCAGGCTCACGACCTCATTTCGATGTGAGATGCCCGTTTACGATGTCTCTGTACAACCCAGAAAATTCCGACACGGTCCATGAGTATTATCGGCTTAGAATGAATTCGCTAAAACATTGTAAACTGAAAACCAACGGTGGGTTTAAGAAATGCTAGAATGAAAAGCCTTATTTCCTTTTTTCCACTTAAAAACGCAAATAGGAGATTATCTGCCTAAGCGCACTGGGAGGAAAGGCTGAGCACCATAGTCTTGAATTATGCACGGAATTAACATTAATAAGAGCTAACATGAATTTGCTCACACTAATATTTACTAAGATGCATTTGTCTTATCGAAGTCATTTGTGGTGTGTCAAGAATCTGTGTGTAAATGGGTTGTGATAGCCACAGGTACCTTTACCGGAAGGTGATGCAATTCACAAGGCGCCCATGTATGACTGCTGCGGCTACGCAAATGAGCTTTAAAAAAATGTTAAGTGTCTATGTATACATGTCTAAAATAAAGGCAGAACATAAAGCACGGAATACGAAAAGATTTGGAACCTCTTTCCTTATGACGACTTCCACGACTCTGCCCCGCAATCATTTTAAGACATCGACACTCGTGCTATGTACAACATGATGACAATGAAAGCGTTTATATCACGCCCGTCCGCCGGTCACAAACGCTAAATATGAGGCGCGACGGGCAATGTGAGAGACCTACACCAGCGATGTTTGGGAACTTACCTCAAAGCCACTGCTCCTCTCAACAGCAGAAAGACCCGGATGAATCCTCGGCGTATGCCGTTCCAATCTGCTCCGTTGACCTCTAAAGCTTTAGTTCGGGTATGCGCGAACAACAATCCTCCTAGTTCAGCAGGACTCTAATGTTATTTTAAGGCACGCCTTCCAAGGTATATCCTTAGAAAAGTCGCACAGAGCCTTAGAAAATTAACGATTGGGTACGTTTTTCTTCAAGCCAGTCACCTTGTCACGACATGAACACAACCGACGGCAGCCCACAACCTTGCACGGAACCCAATTCATTACCGCGTGGCGAGTACTCGAGCCCATGTGTCTCAAATGGCATGACTCCTAAAAACGCCGCGTAGCAAGCTGATCACGTTCGTCGCAAAAATGCCGTGACCAACCATGATTCATACGACTGGTAATTTGTCCAGTTATGTGGCATTTTATGCTGATTAATATGTGAAGCGAATCTTGGCTGAAAAATCCGTGAAAAGCACTGATCTGAGGGGTATTGGAAAAATACGGTGACACGACTGGTATATGACGTCAGCACCGACAGAGTATAGTTTGTAGGATATTTTATGCCCTCTTTCAAAAGTATCCTGATTAAGCTACTATGTTTGGAAATATCTTATGGCTCCACTTGCCCATACTAAATTGTTCCCATTTGCGTAATTTTGTTACTGAACTGGCTCGCAAAAGTGTTAGCTTTTATCAGCGACCACATCCGGTAAATCAGAGACTTTTTCACCCCCTCTTTGGGGCCAAGCCATTTGGCCAAGTTACACAACCTAGTACAGTTGTCTTTTTGTTGTTGGATAAAGGTCCCAGCGCCTCGCACGTAAAGCAGTACTGCTTTATTTATGTTGCGATTTTGTGTGACATGCAGGATGTGCGTGACAATTTTGGTGCAAGGTTGGCGTCGTGCCACATTTTTTAGCTCAGCTGTATATCATGGCACCAACAATTCGCATTGCCCAATGCTTGTATTTAGTGAGACATTGAGGGTAAAAGTGAGCTGCTTCAATTAGATACTAAAAATGCTACACAAGCAGCGGTGACACAAAGTTTGATATAGCTGTGGTGTAGACAACGCATGTGCTATCAAGAGGACCGCGACATGCATACTTATTGGGACATTGTTGTTGCACGCATGAGGTACAAGCTAATATCCGTCGATTAAACGTATTTCGTACTATGTAAGCAATTTTCAGGTATTTAGGCTAGCTCTTTATCAGCACTACGAGGTGACAACGAAACAACCTATAAAATAAGTGTGACTTTAATGCCCAAGATTTCGCATTGCTAAATGGCATCAATATCTGCTATACACTGATCAGTTGCTTCCTCGCAGTCTACGAATTCGATTTAAATCCATATCGGTGAATTACCCGACAATGGTAAAAGAGAGTAATAAGATTATGGCATACATTGGCGACAGAATAACTGGCAAAGCTCAAACCTTTTTCGTAAAATCGCCACGCAAATGGTATAACTTGTGATGTTTCTTACCACTCTAACTCGTTAAGCGACAGTGTGGAGACGTCGCCTTTTTACGAACCCGTTGACTTCAAGACAAAAGGAAAGCCCGCCAAAGAACAAGCATTACCCCATGCAAATGTGCCAGCCGTCGCTGGCTAGCCGTAACATCGGGAGAGCGCTGAAGTTATGTTTTGTTATGCTGGTCACATTCGTGATGTGGCGAAACGCGTGGTGCTGGATTCTACTTCCTGAACAAGCGTTTGCTATAGGGTTCGCCAAAAAGGGCATTTGGCCGTTAGCTTGACGATGTCAGCCTGGTTACAGCGGTGTTGAGAGTCTTGTAGTTGCATTGGATGGAAAACGTTTTTTCGTGCCATTTAGATAAGGGCACAAGGCAAATTTCGCCTGTTGAACCCTCATTACAACATGAGATGGTAGAGTGCTAGCAATCATTGTTTTTATTAAGGAACCCGATTTAAAATCTTTCCCGGTGAGATTTTTGTGTTCTGTGTCGCTTTTCATTTCGTAGCTAAGCTGGGCCAAGAGAACTGGGCACTGATGGACACTGTATCTTGACCGGATCCTAATGTGATCTAACGAAACCGAAATAACAACAAAACGCTACCTGATTTTTATGTTTTACGAAGCCCTACAACCGAAAAATCCGGATGCCAAGTAAAACAATGCTAGATTCGTAGCCCATCTTGGGTAGGATAAAAGCGTCAAACATTATGTGTAGGCTGCGGATATAAAAGCGTTTAGACTTATGTTTGGCAGCCAACGCACACAAAACGTCATAAATGAAATGGTTTACACCAGCCCCTAAATTTCATCCACATCTGAGAAAAAATTGAATTCTAGGGTTAAGTTGACCCTCTGGTCTTCCATGACGACGCCACTGCACGGGAGACTCAATAGGAACATGCATTGATGTGACATCGAACCTTTTTTACGTGTTTGTGATGCTCCAGCCCAGAAGATGGGGAAGTGATCGGGGCACGGCAGTATTAGGGAGCCCAACGCAACATTGGGGCGGGGGGGGGGGGGGCGTGGGCAAGGCCCTCACAAAAGAATGCAAATTGACACCCGCAACTGACACCGGCTTATTTTCGTCCGCGCAGCCCGCGGGCGAAAATGACATGACATGACACCGGTTCGGCCGGACCGGTTCATCCTTGTGGTGTCTGTGGTCTCTTCGCAGTGCGTAGGTGCTATGAATAGAAGTGGAATTTGTCCTAAATAATCATAGCCCACACGTCGCAAGCCCTGGCTGCTTCCCTGGAGGCATTGCCCATAGGCAATGTAAGATATGACTTTGCCTTGCGATACCATCGTTGATTTGTGTAAATGATGGGGATGGCTGTGCCGGGGTGCAACAACCTTTCCTTCATTCCTTTAACCCAACAACGTAAATCGGCGTGTCTCGACGGACTAGGACCACTTCTTTGACAAAATGCTCTTTTTTAATTGTGCCAGATCTCAAATGGTTCTCCGTTTCCGCAGCATTATGTAGTCAGTCATTGAAATGTAACCAAAAAAATCGGCTTGAAATAATATTTAACATTTCCCGTACAAATCTTGGGGCTCAAACCAACATTACGGTGCAAAGAAACATTGCAGGCGAGAGTCGTAGTGAGAAGATATAAAACGCCATCTCCTATGACTTGAAGGAGTTTGAACACATGTGGTCGGTAAGGTCCGAACGAAAATAATCTTCAGTGTTTTGTGCACGGTTTCAAGTTTTCTTGATTAATGCTGAAAATGTCGGGACTTTTTTTAGTCTCGAGATCCACATATTTTGAGAGGTGCAATTTGGCATTTGGATGGTCTAGCAACACCCAAATGACTATGTTAACTCTTGAGGTGGACGTCAAGTACGTCTGTGAAATCTCCCAATGTTTTCAGGAAGTTTTTACAGATGCAAAACGGCTGTGTTTCCGTCATTACTTCTTACAAAGCATGTCGCACTGCGTTAACTTAAAAGTACACAAAACTGGATATGTTTAACAGCGCTGCTGTCTCAAAAAATGCATACAATTCGCCAAGGATGCCCTAATATACACTGTTCGCTTCATGGGTCATTCAGCCACGAAGTACTGGCAGTAAATGAGCCACACGTCACGCTCGCTCACATACGAGACTTTTTGGCATGAACGATGCATGGGTTGAAGTGAATGATTCAAAGGTGCGCGCTATTCGTCTTGGCGTTTGGTGTGTACTTACTATAAATGACAATTAGATGAAAGTCATTCTCCCAGTATCCACCGCCAAGCTTATTATCATGGGTTTGAAAATGTGGGGAAATTGGGATGGAATGTGACGGGGCCAGTTCTTTGTAGCAGCTTTCAAAATAATTGAAGGGTCACAAAGTGGACGGGCGTTTTATTCCTCGTGCGGGGCCGACTGTTGTGATAAGGCTAACGTGCGCCACATTTTATTACCGCTGCGGAGCCGACTGTTGTGATAAGGCTAAACGTGTTACCCGGCAGCTTGGAAGCCCACTTCGTGTGTTTAAACACGCAGGGCTGTAGTTACGGCAAGCCTGTAAGCCGAGCTTGTCGTAATGCCAACCAACCAAACATTGCGTAACTTCGGCCGCCGGCCCGACCAGTTATGTCAAACTCGTGATGGATATACGTCGAGCAGCCGCCGACATTACCGTCTTGGAAATTTCAGAAAACGCATCACATTTATGAGTGCGCGGTAACTGTGATCGAACAGTTGGTAGATCTTTGTATGCAAGCTGTTCAAGCAAGCTCAGGCGGGTCAGCCCCACAGCACTACAAAACCGACAGAACTTCATTTCCTTGGAAACATTTAGATCAAATTTAGCATATTTAGTATATGTCAAGTTAGATAAACATGGCAAGCACAAAACTTCCAATTATGAAAAACGAATATTAAGGAACCAAACTGGCTACTTATCTCGGCTATCCAGGATAAAAGCTCTCGAAATAAACATCTTTTAACACGCGCTCGGGTGGGGGGTCAAATTGAGCCCACCCCGGAAGGTTCTTCCAAAATGGTTTCCGAGCGGCACGGCGTGGCCGTAATAAATTTTACACAGTCGTAAACAATTAAATAGCGGATCGTTTGGCACCAAAACTTTAGATGTACCTAGCAAGGTCGCTGACCTATACCACAAGTCAGGCCATGGTTTCAGCAAAGGCAATTTCTAGAGAATCCTTCAGTCTGATCCAACAACGGAGTGTTAGACGAAGCCATACATCTCTGAAATGCTTTATTAGGCAACACAACAGTTGAATGAGCAAATTACATTGACCTAAGGTCAGGTATGTAGGACACACCAATGTCAAAACCAACCTGTTTTGTTACTCTAGGGCTTCTGTATGGGATAGTTTCTGGTGCTCTTTTCGAATTTATTGAAGCAGGAACCGCATTATACATCATCCATGAACTTCTCAGTGGTCAGAATAGGTCATTAACCTACAATGACCCAAATAACCTACAATGACCTTTTAGGAACATACTGTCTAGCGTAATCTTGTCGCTTAGTCAAGTGCACAACTCAAAGCAATCTTGTGTTATTTTGGTCGTCTTGACCTTCAAAAAGTCAAAAAAGGTCACTGACCTTAAATGAGCATGCGACCTTTTACTTAGAAACGGTTATCTAGGTTCTGAGGGCACTTTCGAGACCAACCTGGAATTTGACCTTGTTTGACCTTTTTGACCCTAAGGTCATAATCTAGGAATATAAAACTTTGACCTAAGTGAGTTTACGTACAGGTCAACACACCCTGTAAATTTGGTGTCTCTCGCTTTCTTAGTGCCCGGGATCTTAGTTGGGGTCAAATTGAACCGCCACTCGAGCGAAGGGTACCTAGCCGGCCACTCGTGCGCGTGCTAAAGACGGGGAAAATGGACAACCGTACTTGCAAACGTTTGGATCGGCGTGCGCAGCAGGTCATGTAAACCTCAGCGCCAGCCATAGATCCGTCGGTTCAGTGGTGTTATTTTTAGGACTTATTCAGAATCTAAGCAGCCAACCAGAGGGAATTTGGACTGAAGCGGCATGGTAAAGGGACCATTACATGTGGGGTCATCTGAATTAGGCCGACTGGTATGACTAATACCTTGCGGGCGTGCTCAGCCATGCTCAATAGACGATTCTCTGAATCAAAACAGCTTGCGGGCTCAGACACCGATCAATGGAATGGATGTGCCCTTGGTCTCCTGCACTTGGAGAGATAGCTTACTCTCAAAGTCATCTGAAGCCCCAGGACGCTTGCGGGTGCTGTGAAATGGCTCAAAATATTGTCGTTGGCATCGCGCCTGCAGCTGGGCTCACCAGCGCGCAGCAAGCGTCGACAGCTCAGGGGAAACACCGGCACGCCGGACACTCGCGATTTCTGGGTGTGCTTTGACGCAGCTGCTGACGCAACCGGCCGCTACCTGTAGCCTTTCCCCGGTTCTCGTTGCACCATCCGCCTGTTTCCAGGCAGCGGCCAACCAGGGGAAGTCACGACAGCAGGGCCAGTGAGTGCGGGACGCGGATGCAGGTGTCGTCACTCAGCTAAGCTCTAGCCACGGCCGCAGCCGCGCACTGAGCTTGCCATTGACGTGACCTGAAATCACGAGGAGCCGCCTCCTCTTCAGCTACACCAAGGATCGGCGAGTGATGTGGTCGGGTCTCTTAGGGGCGCAAGATGTGTAGTTATCGTAGCATCAGACTTCAGGGCATAAACCTGGAGGTTTTTATCACACTCGTGTAAATATTTGGCCGACTCCCCAGCTTTATCGTAGCAAACCGCCTGAGAAGATGCTGCACAACCAAAGCAGTCACCCGCGAGGGGACCGGTGGTTTGTGGTGACGGGCGAGGGGGCTGGTCTTTGGGGCTTGGGCTAAGATCAAAAACATTTGCAACGACGACCAGAGTTTGTCACGTTATCATATGCAGATTGCGTTGTTGGAACGACGTTCTCAGCAACTCAGTCAGATATCGCTGGCCGGGGACACACCCCGCTGCGCCGCGAGCAGGCTCCTCCCATTAGCCGTGAAAGCTGGCGATGAGGTGGAACTGTTGCTCCGCAGTGGTTTGCCATTACCTGGAGGACTCTGCTCTCAGCAGGGCCCGCCGGACATACAGTCTGCCGTGCCTCAGCCGGGCCCGCCCGACATACAGTCTGCCGTGCCTCAGCCGGGCTGCCTCAACCTACAGTCTGCCATGCCTCAGCCGGGCTGCCTCAACCTACAGTCTGCCGTGCCTCAGCCGGGCTGCCTCAACCTACAGTCTGCCGTGCCTCAGCCGGGCTGCCTCAACCTACAGTCTGCCGTGCCTCAGCCGGGCTGCCTCAACCTACAGTCTGCCGTGCCTCAGCCGGGCTCCCTCAGCCTGCAGTCTGCCGTGCCTCAGCTGGGCGCGGTCACCTGCCGACGCCGCTAGGGTTCCAACCCGGCCGCGGTGCGGCGGCGACCACTGGATGGCACCTCTCTCCGCGTGTGAGGAGGGGAGGGTGGCGCCTCTCTCCGCGTGCGAGAAGGGGGGGTGCCACCTCTCTCCGCATGCGAGGAGACGAGGGTGGCACCTTTCTCCGCGTGCGAGGAGGGGAGGGTGACACCTCTCTCCGTGTGCCAGGAGGCGAGGTTGGCGTGTCTCTCCGTGTGCGAGGGGGCGAGGGTGGCGCCTCTCTCCGCGTGCGAGGAGGGAGGCACTGTGACCCGGTCCGCCGACACGACGCCGCTGGAAATGTCGGAGCGTCCCGCTGGCTCTCATGCACGCGCGGCCGCGCGCTGACGTCGTCGTCCCAAAATGGCGTGAAATCGTCCTATCAGCACGCCCGGATTCGTATCGCGGGGGGGGGGTGGCGATTTAATGGGAAGCGATGGAAGTTCGGTTGGGTTGTTGGAACCCCCGCCACGCAGAGCGCTTACTGATCCATTGACGTGCGAGGGAATCCACCGCGGTGCCAACTGCCGAGGTTCTCCAATCTGATCCTGCGGCTATGCGACGTTTGCCAGCACTGGGGCTATAATGGTCGCAGCATATTACGACGACACTGGCACGGGGAGAAGCAGGATCTCCGGAGTGATACGTGTCATTTATACACATACAAGAATGTCGTATGATACGTCATTCGGCTTACACTAGACAGGTGCATTCGTCACCAGTATGAGCTGCATCTCTTTCCCACGAAGCGCGATCGTGCGCGTTAAGGGGGATCGGGTGATCGAGATTGTGTAAGAATGCTTGAGGGGCAAACGCGATTTGGCCTCGTTTCTTTCCGTGAGACGTCGTGATCAAAGCTAAATTTGCTCTGCGATTGTTGACGATAGTCGCTTGACCTTTTCTTTTCATACTCCAAGATGGGTAAGGTTTTGGAGCAGCCAGCCGGACCAAGCCTAAAAACTGTGTGTCACCTCGTTGACTTTATGGTCGTGTTGTCGTGCATGCTATCTGTCCCATTCCTTTCCCATACTTGTCACATTTGCTAGCTTGCAAAATTCCTGTCCTAGGCACTTTGCATTGCTGCTTATGTAGTATTGACTGCAAATAGCCGCTGGAGTGTTTCCGCGGCTGATGTGCTTCGACTGACGTATCCAATGACGTGCCGGTGTGCTGACGTCCCTGATGACGTGCCGGCGCGCTGACGTCTCTGATGACGTGCCGGCGTGCTGACGTCTCTGATGACGCGCCGGTGTGCTGACGTATCCAATGACGTGCCAGTGTGCTGACGTCTCTGATGACGTGCCGGCGTGCTGACGTCTCTGATGACGCGCCGGTGTGCTGACGCATCTGCTGACGCACTGGCGCCTTACAGGCCATATCGAAGAGTCGATCTGTGGGGGCGCTCAGCTCGGCCGGGAGCTCGCCGACGCCTACCAATGACCGCCTGCAAGAGAGCCAGGACACCATCCGCAGCAGGTGACACCGGCCGCTGCTTCCTACCACTTGCCCGCACGTGCTTGGTTTACCCTCGGTTCGGGGGCCTTATAATAGCTCAAGATGTGGGTGGAGGGGAAATGCCAATTTTGAAGTTGTTTTTCTACATGCATTTTCGTAGGATAATTGTGAAACATTCTCAAAAAGTGGTGTGTGGGATCGAGGATCATGGCTCCCCTGGCCCCTGCGTTCCTCCGTGTATGCCTGGCAGTGTGGTACTCTGGGAGGTCATGCGACCGCTACAATAATCAGCCCGTTGCGATAGATCACAGCGCGATGAGAGATCTCGTATCAGCTACTGCGCGGACCGGCAGAACATCTGGCGGGTAGTCCGGCTCGTATTGTACGACTGAGCCAATGAAAGGGAAGGAGGCTCTTCCAACGGAATGATGGTGCACTAACGCGTATAAGTCTGAAGTTGTAAGCACTTGGATGGTCTAATTCTGAGCTCAGTGTTCTTGTGCTGAGTTTTCAACCTTGCGTATGCCAGAAGGCACTGGTGTGCCGGCGTTACGCAGCAAACATCGGCCATATCGACAGTTCTCCATCTGTGTACAGAACTCATGCCTATTTAATTTATGGTGCACCTTCCATCTGTATATGACATGGGCGGCAGCCGTTAGATACATAATGGCTGCCGCAAATTTAAATGTGCACCTCAAACTTAACACGCGCCCGGGTGGCCGGCTAGATACCCTTCGCTCGGATGGGGAGGGGGACAATTTACCCCCCCCCCCTGAGATCTCGGGAACTAAGAAACCTAGAGACACCAAATTGACAGGATGTCTTGACCTGTACGTGAACTCACTTAGGCCAAAGTTTGAGCCTCCTAGGTCATGACCTTTAGGTCAAATAAGGTCAAATAAGGTCAAACTCCAGGTTGGCCTCTAGAGTGCCCCCTGAACCCAGGCAACTGTTTCTAAGCAAAAGATCACAGGCCCCTTTGAGGTCAGTGACCCTGCTTAACCTTTTGAAGGTCATGGTGACCAAAATCATGCAAGACTGCTCTGAGTTTTGCATGTGAATAAGCGACAAAGATTCCGCTAGGCAGTATGTTCCTAAAACAAAATGTCGACCCGGGTCATCTTAGGTCAATGACCTGTTTTGACCTCTAAAAAGTCAATGGAAGACGTATAGTGCGGTTTCTGCTGTCAATAAATTCGAAATGAGCACCACCAACTATCCCATGCAACAAGCTCTAGAGTAATAAATCAGGTTGGTATTGACCTTGGTCTGACCTTTATACCTGACCTTAGGTCAACGCAATTTGCTCATTCAATAGATGTGGTGCCTAAGAAAGCATCTCAGAGATGTATGGCTTCGTCAAACTTGCCGTTATTGTATCAGATTAAACGATGCCCTAGAAATTGCCTTTGCTGAAACCATGGCCTGTCTTTGACCTGCCATAGGTCAGCGACCTTACAAAGTAAATACAAATTGTCGCGTCAAACGATCCGCTATTCAACTGTCTGCAGTTACGCAACATTTGGCGCGGCTACGCCGCGCCGTTCGGAAACCATTTTGGAAAAACCTTCGGGGTGGTCAATTTGACCCCCACCCGAGCGCGTGTTAATTTATTGCAAAGGACCGCACACTGATAGGCTTATAAACTTCTTTCTACCCATGGTCTAATGTCGACGGAAATAAAACGCCTTCCGAACACGAGAGCAAAGTCAAGCCAATGCAGCAACAAAATACCAATAAAATATAAAAATGTCATACCTAGTACACACAAATCAAATCAAACGAATCGGCCAAGATGCTCCCGTGCGTCGTGAAGCCGTGTCTGTATGCGGAGTCACCACTGGAGCCGGCGTGACAGTCGGCGGCTGCGCTTCCGCGCACGGCGCCGATGTATTTTTGGCGCGGACAGCAGCCGGCCCGAGGAGGTGGTTTCAGCGCCGCTGGCAGCGCGCGTCGCCGCTTCGGTCAGCCAGAGCTCCTCGTCTGCCCGGCCGCCGACGGCGACGGCGCGCCCTGCGCCCGGCGCGCCGCCCCATCGGCGTCGACTCCGGCCGGCGACTGGTGACAGCCTGCGGCGGGAGCGGGCCGACGGGACGGCCAGTGGCGGCTCGATCAGACGACTCCAGCCATGTGGACAGACGAGTGCAGCAGGCTCGGCCAGGCGCGTCCGCAGCCGCGCCGGTGAACTGGCCAGGCTGCTCTGCACTTCTCGACCTCTCTTCTGTCTTCTGGTCATTGGTACCGGTGGTTAGAGGCGAACCATCAGTAGGTTCGTTGGGGAAAATGGTGCACGCTGCTTACGGGCAGTCTTAAGTCGTCATACTGGACATCGAATCGTGTTTTGTTTCAACCAGCACTCGGCCCATTGCGCATCATCAGCGCGGCAGGATGACGAGAAAACACAATCCAAGCTAGTTACCGTGAAAGCATTCAGGAGCTTAAAACAGTCGATTGGCACGCTCCATGTCGATCCCGGTGAATTATGGGAACTTGGTGTGAAGCCCCTTTGATTCATCTGTTTCCGATTAGTTCCTGGCGTACTTGACATCATTCCACATCAAACATCGCGTCCAGGAAATCGTCTGTGATGCATCATGGCGGTCACTTGAAACGTCGGCAGAGACTGACTCTCCTCCGCTGTTTTCCTGCATTGCGTCCTTCCCTCGCGGGTGCCTACGCTTTGCCAGCTAAAAGAGGCCATCGGTACCACATGTGTCGGCCTACTTCTGGCCTGGTTTGTCCGTCCCTGCCTGACCTCGGCGCTCGTGCTGATATCGGCTGTAGCGCGTGGCGTCGCGACGGGAACGCGACGGCGACACGGCTGTAGCGGCCCCGACTCACGTAGCTCCGACTCACGCAGCCACCGCTAACCGTGGAGTCACGGCTGTAGCGGCTCCGACTCACGTAGCTCCGACTCACGCAGTTGCCGCTGACCGCGAAGTCACGCCTGTAGCGGCTCCGACTCACGTAGCTCCGACTCACGCAGCCAACGCTGACCGTGGAATCACGACTGTAGCGGCCCGACTCACGTAGCTCCGACTGACGCAGCCGACGCTGACCGTGGAGTCACGACTGTAGCGGCTCCGACTCACGCAGCTCCGACTCACGCAGCCGCTACTGACTGCACGATCGCCAGAATGTGATGTCCATACACAAACACAAACACAAACACACACACACACACACACACACACACACACACACACACACACACACACACACACACACACACACACACACACACACACACACACACACACACACACACACACACACACACACACACACACACACACACACACACACACACACACACACACACACACACACACACACACACACACACACACACACACACACACACACACACACACACACACACACACACACACACACACACACACACACACACACACACACACACACACACACACACACACACACAACACACACACACACACACACACACAGCACTGTCCTAATGTTGCCACACAGAGCTTTGGGACGGACCTGACGCAGCTAATACAGAAGTGTTTGATGGCGAAATTCCGCCCTCTGGAGATGTGTATCATGCACACCTTTTACTTATTTCGCATTTTAATCTCGTAGGCTGGTGGGCATGATTGATACCTATATTTGGGGGGTGAGTGGGATGGCTCTGTCTGCCAGCAGACCATGCAAAAGGTATTTAATTTTTGTTTTGAGAGAGTAGGAAGAAGCCAGTAAGTCTCCTGTGGACCAAGTAATTGCTTACCTTACCTGCTTGCAATACATGATTGGTAACCAGAGTTAGCCATTTTCTGCTTTAATCCGTCGAGTTTTGTCTTAGGACAAATTATAATGCCATAGGGCATGCAATGGGCTTATTTGTTCCATATTCTAGATGATTTGCCCCAAATTTCTTGAAGTGGTCCCTCATGGCTGCTTCAACCAGATGTTTTTTTATAGCTGTTATGGTTTGCTGACTGGCAAATGACTGTACGGTATATGCACTATATTTGTAACTCAGGGCTACTCTTAGCTGCATAGCAATTATTATTTGAGTTAAATATTAGTATGTAACAAATGGCTGGACCATCCCATTTAAAACGTGGAGCCAATGTCTCAAACTTTGTCGTTAAATATGAATAAACAAGCCTAAATGGACGCCTTTGCTGCAGCTGAAAAGGCAAGCAGCAATAATGGCATGGTCATCTAAAATTTATGTTGTTTTTGGAGAAAGGAGATTGTTTTGTGGAGCAAACCCATGATTGCCCTTGACGTAGGTAAACCATGGCAATCAAAGTAAGTTGTTCAAAGTGATTTAAATTGTTTTGATTTTTGTGTTGTTAACTTTGCCTGATGTCAACAAGCACATACAAATGAAATGAATAAAAATGTAACTTGAAACCAGTCAAAAAATAGCTTTATCATGCTTTTATCACAAATGCTGCCGCCAACAGATAGGTGAGTTGGGATGATGTTCAACATACATGCTACTCTAAGTTGGGTTAAGTTGGTTAAGTGCATGGCAAGTGACAATAGGAATTGTGCAAGAATCAGTAATTCACAACTGGTGCTGTGATACAAACAGGTCAGACAGGATGAGATGAAGTAAGGCCTCTTTGGGATAGGCATGGTTAGGCTACTTTCATGGAAATAAGCATTGGTATTTTGTAAAAAAGTGACAAATGTTTTTTTTCCCCGACCCCATTTTAACGGAAGTCAGAGGTGTGTCTATTGTGTTTGACTTGGTGATGGGCTGATGCGTAAAAGTCTAAGGTTTTTTGTTTGTTTGAGTGTTTTATGCTTGTTGAATTTTCTGCTGTTCTTTTGTTGAAATTCTTGAAAATTGAATTTCTTTGCCTCGTTTTGTGTTAAAAGTGGTGTGGAAGGGAAGGTAAAGTGCATGAAATTATCGGTGATAGTAATTTTTTATGCACATTATACTGTCATGAAATTACTACGCTTTAATTCATTTTGTTTTACTTAAATGGCCTAAGATGTTAAAAACCAAAACAGTTTTGTCAGGCTTCTTATATTACGTCCATGCCAACTTGAAATAAATGTCTTTGTTTGCTGAAGCATCGTTCACGAGCTCATAAGTTCGGTCTTTTGTGAATTGATTTTTTCACTCCTGCACAGTCTCTTTGCAGTGGAATTTTTCACTCCCACCCTAGTTCAAAAACGATTCTAGCTCCCTGGATTACGGTCAGCTTAGCTGCCCGGGAGTGAGGACCGGACTGGTTGATGACGTGTCTCAGGGAGGATGATTGGTTTGAGGGCTCCTATTGTCATTTTTTCGGCAATGTATTTTGAAAGGCTTTCATGGCTTGCTTTGCACTTGAGCACTCGCTAAGCAGAGCTTTGCTTATGCCTCAATGCCACCACCCAAGAAGGGCTGCTCCAGTTCATCGTACAATGTTGCCTCTGCTGTTTTTGCCAGACTTGGCTGCGCAGGTTTTACATGCCGCTACAGCTTAGTGCACCGCTATTACACTGCTACCCCGGGCCCGTGCATCCTCCTTGGCCCCTGCTGGCCAGGTGCCAGCTGACATTTCTATGTCGGAGGGTCAAACAAGCTGAGCAAACTGTTCTCCCTGGTACTCTTACCCAGTCCCGCTGGATTGCGGGACCACCATCTTCCAGATGATGTGAAGGAGACATTATTCGTTGTTATCGGCTTTCATTGCTCTGGCTGTTTTGTAAGAGATTGAATGCGAAAAAACAGGTTCCATTTATTTTCTGGAATTAAAGAAAAATTTGTATTCCAAGAAGCAGCTTTCCAGCCCTAACAAATTCCGGACAGATGAAATGTCGCCCCTTTATGTCCATACGCCTTGCCTTCGGCCATAACAATATCGAATTAATGCTTCTACAATAGGAGTACCCGCATACCATCTTTCCATACGGTTGATGTGAAACATCCTGCCACACCTCTGTCCAGACATGTCAACTACTATAGCGATATTTAGCAATCATTGCACGGGTTCATGACTTACAAGTGCAAGGCTAGGTTTAAAACATCCCTTTTTGTGGTTTTCTTGCCTCGTTGAGAACAAAAATCCCAGCAAAAGCTGTGTTACCTGCTGAAACTGGTCATCCCCTTAGAAGCTGGGGAACTAATACAACCAGAACAAAGTCATCGACAACATATCTGTTCTTACAGATATCATTCCAAATCATTTGCTCGCATGTATGCAGATCCAGGATTTTACCAAATTTAGACCAGCAGCTTGTCCCTTGCCTACCAAGTTGGGACTCAGCCCACAAATATCCGGCACACCACTTTTGACTCGTGGCCAAGGATGGAACTTTGCGTTTTTCACTGTGTGTGGGGGGGGGGGGGGGGCGGGGCAAACCCATGAGTCTTACACCTTCTATTTCCAGAACCCATTTATTCACGGATTTATTCTGGTCATATTTTGGACTTGATATAAGAAAAGAGAATACAGCTCCTGGTTTTTGGTATTACGAGTTTAAAGTTCTTAGTATAAGCTAACGACCTTTAATATTCCTGGAGGCACTGGTTAAAGGGAATCCCCCACATTTGAAGATATCGTAGTACGCATGAGATATTATGAAATAAGCCCACTTATAACTATTGGTACATTTTTAGGTAGAAAAGACTGCTCTAGACAACGCACTCTCTCTGTTTAGAAAATATAGTCTTCAATAAGTCGTCTGACTACGTCCTTATTTACCTCGCACAGTACTGAGAACCAAGTGGCGGCCGTTATATTTGGAAATCGTGCTCATGAGCGCCAGATATGAACGAATGGACAACAACGTTTGTCTTAGCCTTGATCGCACAGCTAATGAAATTGCGAAATTTGAAGGACGCTGTTATGCCGTCATGGATGCCTGGGTGGCCTTGAAAGAGTTTACCCGAAAAAGTCTGCACATCTTCACGGGCATGTAGACTAGAAACTAAAAGGGTGTAGGTCCCATTTGGTAGAATAATATCAACAAGACAGCTTATCCTGAAAATTGCTGTCGTCACTTTACCAGGAGGATATTAGTTAACGACGATGCCAAAGAATTGTGACATCTTAAAAAAACGCTGACATGTGCAAATTTGGGAATTTTTCAAACATAACCTGATGATTGCCTGACATCGTCGTTAAGCTATTACATCTCGGCATGTTGAGGGCCGGGTATTTTCGCTTCACATCTCATCATGACTAACAACCAGACGCTCAAAGCCTTTATTGTTTGCGTCCATATGCAACGGGATCAGCAGTGACACACTTGAAGTTCGATGAATTAATATTGTATATATAACTTCATCGTTTCTGACCGTGCCTAAGCCCTTGGCTTGCCACGAATTTGAACAGCCAATTGATTAGATGAAATAGTGCCGCCGCCGCCGCCGCCGTCGACCAACCTTAAAATTTGGCAGTTTGGTTCGGAACCTCGTAAGCAAAAGAAAGGTGACCCATAGCACTAGCTAGCAAATCGGTGGCTGGGTGTGAAGTGATCCTCCGCGCTTGCCACTTCCACTGCAGTGTCCTTGGCTAACCCATTCACTTGTTCTTCGAGCCCGAAAGATATCGAATTGTTCCCTTCAATGGCATTCCGTGGCCCCTTGGTGAAGACCAATGCCAGACCAAAGTAATACCTGTTTTCAGTCACCACAATAGTCGGTAATGCTAGCGTGCAACAGTCAGTAATTTGCTACAATTTCGCCTGAGAAGCGTCTCACACGGGCGAGAAGTTGCGAAAAAATCCGCTCCACCCTCTTCCGGTGCACCGCAATGAGATCTTCGAAACGACCACTGCGCACTGAGACGAGCCGCGTGCGAGGACGCTTGTCACACGCAGACAAAATACCGCGCTATCACTGGTGCTAAATGATCCAACAGCATACATCAAACATGGCCGCTTCTGGTGCGTGCGCGTCCACGCTAAGACATGGGGTTGACGACAGCACCGAAATTTTAAAGTACAGATCCAAAAATGAGGCACCCTCTGGATACCTGAGATGAGAAGCCAATAAATCACGTCACGCTTTTTGACATTCTCAACTCATCTCCCCTGGTCACGCTGCGTCCGTGTGTAAAGTGTAGCGTCTGTTTTTGGCCGCGTGTTGCTTGCCATGATAGGAAGCTAATTGTATCGAAGTGTAAGATTTTGCTTTTTAAAGGACTTGAACGTAATTTCCAACCGTACCTGGGCGTAACACTAAGGTTTTTACCCACCTCCTCCATTCTTCCTTGTTGCTCTTTGATCACGCTCCATCAAAACCCTCTTCCAACTCCATGCGTAACATATGATGTGGACGATCCATTTGGTATTGTGCTGTTTTTTCTCTCCCATGGCAGATCTTCGTGAATCAATTAGCGGATTCTTTTTTGCGCTACGCTCTCGGCATGGGTCCCGCTTTGCTGCACGAGCCCAGTTAAAAAAGTCACTCCAGTGAGCTGATCAACTTCTGCGCTTTGCGCTTTAGATCATAATAGGTGTGGAAAGGCAGGCTGTATGGTGTTTTCATTTGAAGATTTGAATGCGATGCAGGCTGCAATCGGTTATCGTCAACACCTGAGTCGCATGGAGAGCTGAGCCCAAACTGTCAGTCAGTCGCCGGGGCCCGCGTCAGAATCAAATCTACGTGTAGTGAATCGGAATCAGCGTCGGCCTTGCCCAACTGGTGTCGAGCATATGTCTGTTTTGTGCGGTATACTGTTGTACAGGTTCATCTTCCTTCGGTTAAATTGGCCAGGATTGGCCGGACAGACTCAACTTATTTTGAGGAAAAAGAACTGTACCTGGTTCAGCATGCCGACCAAGGTCAACAGACTGTGTTCCAGAAGACTACCTTTTTCGGTACAGTTCACATTGTCCATCAGCTGATCGACACAACAGCCGTCCATCAGCGCCCAGTTAGGCCGCCGTCCATCAGTGCCCAGTTAAGCTGCCGTCCACCAGCCCTCGCCAGAGCACACGGTCGGCAGACCGGCCGTCCCCGGCAGGCCTCGCGCGCACGACCCGGCGCCCGCCGCCGTCGGCTCCGGGTGACATCAGCGGTGACGCTGCGTGCGGCGGCGGCGGCGCGGCGCGGCGCAGCAGTTGTGTTTGTGGCCGGTCGGTGGACGGAAGCCGCCTGGCGGGCTAGTACGGAGCGGAGCGTTTATGCCGAGAGGGAGGGCTGCCGGGACGCGGGCACGCCTGCTGCGAAGATTGTTCAGGAGCTCCACGTGAGTCCGCGCTGTGCCCGCGCGTGTGTTGGCCGCCCTTCGTAAGCCGACGTGTTGTTTCGCAGCTGTCGCGGGCTGTGTATTCTGCGTTTTAGTAACCATCAAATTAAATAAATCAGAAATGGAAAAGAGCGAATGAAATCAAGCTTTCCTGGCATGAGAAGGTATTTGTGGTCCCTTAAGGTGGTTTTGACATCAATAAATTCCGATTAACTGAGATATTATCACTTATGCGTCTTGCTTTCGACCGGTGCTCTCAGTGGCCAGAAACGCGACCACAGGGAATGTACCGCCGTCGTTACATGGCATTCGCCTGTCGTGGGGCGCATGGTAAGGCCGCAACCTTGCAGAATTCGTACGGTGTAAAGGGAATGGGCATGACAAAGACAAAGATGCTGGGTGTATCATGAGGGCTTATTGTAGCTTTATGCGCTCTTGCCTCATTTTTCACGCTACGAATTTCGTTGTGAGTTGTTCCGTGTGAGTTGTATACGCAGAGACAGCATTGGCTGACATCGGAATGTACCGGAGTGATTTTGTGGTTATAGATTTTAATGTAACCACCGAAACGTTAATTATCCTCTGACTTACAAAGAGTTTACAAACATTGGCAGTTACGTTCTGATAAATGGAACAGTTGTCGCAAAACGCATATGATGATATGCTTAATGAATTTGGATTGGAAACTCTTGAGGTTTGGTTGCCAAAAAATAAATGTGGGTGTTAATGTATGAATATAGTTTTCAAATGAACGTAGAAATGAAAAAGGAGAGCGTAAAGCGATGTATATGAGCTGTTTGTCAGTGGTGAATTTAGCAATGTGCGGTAGAAAGTTGGTAACTATATCTTTTGAAGCTTTGTAGTCTATTGGGGTCACTTTGCCGAACGATAGCCTCAAGTAAGGATATTTGGGTAAACTAGAATTTAGACATAATGTTTTCGCCAGAGATAAACCAACGTAAAACGTTAGGACGGACGGTGTCGGGCATTGTGGTACGGTAAGCTTTCGCTTCAAAGTCTGCCTCATGGCCGGTAATTTCACGATTGCCTGGTAGCGTTGGGGCTCACGCAACAAACGCTGCTTATCGCGGCAGTTGATCCCAGAAATCAACCCAATGAAAGGTGTATCTGTTACATCTTTAAAAACCCCAGTGCTGTGAAGGCCGCGGTTTTTGGTAACCTGTTTACGATGTGGCAAATGCTGCTAGACCACATCGTCCAGTTTTGTTTACCTGTGGCGGATTTATATGAATATCAAACTAGGGGTCAGTTTTGCATTCGCTCAGCGTCTCCTGTCAACACATGCCATGACTTTGCACCCAATCGGTTGCCAAAGAAATCATGTCGCCCCTGTGTGCAGTGTCCGAACGCACCCTGTTACCGTATCTTGCACATATTCAGGGGCGCAGTTTCCAATGTCCTATTCTGTTGCCTCCCCACCCCCCACCCCCCTCATACTTTGATGAGACGGGTCAAGTCCGGGATAAGGCCGTTTAAGTGTAATCAAGGGGTCAGTTTAGTTGTTTCCCTGTTCAGCTTCCTTCCCCCAGCTTATTTTGAGAACTTACACTTTGCACATATGCAATGGAACATCAAGCTGAATGTCGTTAGCCAGAAAAGAGGAAACCATTGTTCTAATGGTGAATAATAAATAAATGCCGTTGCTGTGCCTCTAATCACAACACCAGCCGCCACCACCGCACATCGATATTGCTTAATTTGTAGGCGGTGGAGTTACCTTCTCCCATGCATGGGATGATTGTGATAAGACGTAGCACAACAGCACAATTTGCTGCGGTCTGTATATTTGAAATATCGCTGAATAGTGCCAAAACAATCCAACAGTGGCACAAAACTAGACCAGATATAGCAAGAGATATAAATCGTGTAATAGAAATAGGTAGCATGCAAGAAAAACAGAATAAAACTCAAGTGAACTCGTTACTACCTCAGAGATTCAAAACAGTGACCGACTTAGTCGGGTGTACTAAAATGTACATGATATCGCAGTCTTCGTTTTCTGTAAGTTTTTACCAGTAAACAATTAATAAAAGTATTTTTTTAAGTTTGTTGTAATTTCGAGTTCGCATTTGTAATGTCCTATATGTACTGGGGCCCAGTAATGTTGGGGGGGGGGGGGGCAGGCTCGCCATTGGGAGGGAGCAGATTGGACATCGGGAGGGGGGCAGATTGGACATTGGAGGGGGGGGGGGGGCAGTGGCCCATCCAAAAGAGTGCAAATAGACAGCCTTACTTATGTGCGGCAGTGTTCACGCCCAACGTCGTCTTGCGAGTGATAATTAATCAAATGTTCGAAAAAGCCGGCGGACATCATGGTCCAGCAGCCAGGCCGGAATCCTTCGCGCCGCGTATTTCGCTGGTTACATCACGGCATGCGACCTTGGAGGGATTGCAGGCCAGCGACAATGGCGTCCGCATGATTTGTCAGTAGTCGCACACAGAATAAATGGCAGACATAAACGTACTGCGCATTCATCCCTGACGTCTAGGGGTGATGCATCTCGGAGACAGTTGCATTAGCACTGTTGAATTTACGATCCTCGGGCTCTGCCGGATCTGACCCTGTGGCTCTAGCTTCAGCACATGATCTTATCTCCTGTGTATTTTCAGCGAGCGATTAGCTTCGGAAAGATGGAACAACTCATATCGAAATAGATAGATTCGAGCCTGGTTTTGAAACTGAGTAACACAACACATGACATGATGACGTTTCAGCAGACTTCGGCCCCCAACACCTTTTAATGGTACGCGACATAAACAAATGCCAAAATATTTTGCTAGGGAGGGGTGGTTGTGCGAGCCGACGCGATGTATACGGCGACACCGGATCTAGACCCGGCTGCTAGTTTACGTTGTACCGCAGTGAACACGTCTGAGCTCCGCCGGGCCGCGATGTCTAGAGTGGGCTGGAGGTCTGGACAGCGTGTTTATGTCCGCCGGCATGACGCAGGTGTGGGTCTGGTAGGCTACCGTGTGCCAATCGCTGCCTTGGAGGGTTCGGCGGCCGCCGTCCGCTGCCATATGCATGACGCGCTTCTGGGAAGCCCAGCCGGCTCGATTTTAGCCAGACATTCTGGCGCGCGCGCGCAGCTGGTGCCCCTGCTCCCGGAACGGTGTGATGCGTTTGTAGATCGGTCGGTCGCAGTCGGCTGCATACGTCATCCATTGGGCGAGTCGGAGCACAGATCTGGCTACGCAGAGCTGCTAGCTCAACGCAAACCCAAATGCGGTGAAATGTTCCCGACGAACCATCAACTCCGAATAGACGCGACGACCTGTGTGTGTGACTCAGAACACATCTGCACGCGACAAAAGGTTCTGCAAACGATTCCTTTGCTGGGATGGCAAAACCTAATATGGTACGAATCCAAACAAGGCACCCGCACGATAGCCTGGCGTGGGTTATATTACAGTTTCTTGCATCACTGAGGAGCGTAGTTAAGCGGTGTTTGAAGCACGCGAACTGCTTGGGATCCAGGAGCGATAAAGAGGGGTCTAGGCAACCAGACTTTCTTGTACGCTATGTTTGACGCTCTATGAAAATAATATTGACACTACTCGCGGATGTGGCGGTAAAGTTGTAATCGTCCCATGCAGGGAAGAAGGCAATTCTACCGCCTATAAATTAAACAAATATCGATATGCGGAGGTGGCAGCTGGTATTGTGATTAGAGTGACAGCAACAGCAAAGAGAAGTTTCTCAAAGTAAGATGGGGGAGGCGGAACAGGGAAAAAACTAAACTTATCCCCCAAATACCCTTAATCGGCTTTATGCTGGACTTGACCGGCCTCTTCAAAGTGTGAGTGGGGGGGGGGGGGGGGCAACATATTAGGAGACTGGAGACTGCGCCCCTCCATATGTGCGCGATATGGTAACAGGGTGCGTTAAGGTACCGCAACAGGGGCAACATGAATTATTTTGCAACCCATCTGAGTACACTGTCATGACGTACTGACGGGAGACGTCGGGCGAATGCAAAATTGGCCGTCTAGTTTGATATTCATAAATATCCGCCACAGGTAAACAAAGCTGAACGATGTGGCCTAGCAGCTTTTACCGCATTGTAGACATGTTGCGAAAAACCGTGGCCTTCACGATACTGGTATTATTAAAGATGAAGCTCAAACCTTCCATTGGGTTGATTTCTGGGATCAACTGCCGCGATAAGCAGTGTTTGTTGCGTGAGCCCCAACGCTACCAGCCAATCGTGAAATTACCGGCCATGAGGCAGACTGGAGCGAAAGCTTAACGTACCACAATGCCCGACACCGTCCGTCCAGCCCACGGACACGGCGACACGCTTTTTTCCCTCTTTTGATGACCGGGTTCGCAACGGACGTTTTGAACTGGTTTATTTCTGGCAAAAACATCATGTATGAATCCTAGTTTACCCCAAATATCTTATACTTTGGGCCATTTGCCACCGACAAACAGCTCATAGACGTCGCTTTACGCTCTCTTTTCAATCCCAACTTCATAATACAATCAACTTTATACATATTCACCTACATCCATTTTTTGTCTCTAAACCTTAAGACTTTTCAAGCCCCACCCGAGCGCGTGTTAAATTTTGATCTGTCGAGAACGTGCGTGTAAGATGGTTGTAATACACACGTAGATTCTGGACAGTGCATTTTTTAAATGCATTGACAAATAGTTGACAGCTTACATACGTACACAATGACATATATGATTATATATATATATATATATATATATATATATATATATATATATATATATATATATGTGTGTGTGTGTGTGTGTGTGTGTGTGTGTGTGTGTGTGTGTGTGTGTGTGTGTGTGTGTGTGTGTGTGTGTGTGTGTGTGTGTGTGTGTGTGTGTGTGTGTGTGTGCTTGCGTGCGTGCGTGTGCATGCGTGCGTGCGTGCGTGTGTGTTTGTGTGAACATAGAAGGTGGATGGAATCCGAGAAGTTTGCCGTGGCTTTTCACCTAGATCTTTGATGTTTGAAGTTCTTCGAAGTTCTTTGAAATCTTTGAAATACTCTTTCGGGGACTTCCACGTCTTTGCCCCCCGCCCCCACTCATTTTGAGAAATCGGCAGCAGTCATACGTCCACATGCTCTACTGCATTCACCGCCGCCGCGGGTGTGACACATACACTACTGCATTCACCGCCGCCGCGGGTGTCACACATACACTACGGCATTCACCGCCGCCGCGGGTGTCACATATACACTACGGCATTCACCGCCGCCGCGTGTGTCACACATGCACTACGGCATTCACCGCCGCCGCGGGTGTCACACATGCACTACGGCATTCACCGCCGCCGCGGGTGTCACACATGCACTACGGCATTCGCCGCCGCCGCAGGTGTCACATATACACTACGGCATTCACCGCCGCCGCGGGTGTGACACATACACTACTGCATTCTTCGCCGCCACGGGTGTCACCGCGCACAGTAGCCCGGTATGACGTCTGCACGGGGGTGAGAGGGGGGAGGGGGTGCCGGTCAGGGCTGCCGCCGAAGGGCGGCCGGGCCAGGTCAAGGAACCTCGGCGCGTGTTACAGCTGCACCCGTGTTTATCACGCCTTTTCATTCTTCTGGGCAATAATGCGTATTGTTCAGGAGCGGTCTTGCACACCCCACGTGCCGTGTTTTATGCGGTCGCCCCACTTGTTACACGGCGTTGGGGCGCCAGTTCCTGCCGCGGTGGGTGCCGTCCGCGGCTTTCCCGTGGTCGGCCAGCCGGTGGCGAGGTCGGTGCGGGGGGGGGGACGGATGTCGCCGTCGTCTGACGTCAATGGCCGAGCAGGAAATCCTGCCTGTTGCCCGCACGCGTCCGGCGTGGCGCTCCTCCACCGCGTCCTGCCTTTCCAAGTATTGCCCAGAGACCGAGCGGAGCCAGGCGGTCGCGGCTTGGTGATTCGCTGAGCATGGCCAGGTCACGTGAGGTGGTGGGTCGCGGTCCAGGGTGTGAGGGGCCATGCCGCATGTGAAGCTCGACCTCGACCATCCGACCGGGCTCCTTGATGCTAGTCACGGCTGATGTCCCGGCAAGGATGAAAAATGCCTTTTTTTTGTCACCAATGGAATTTGGAATCGCTGAATTGTCACCTGGAGCCAAATTTATCGGGAATCGTTCCAATACGACTCTAATTTTATTAAACCACAAAACAAACAAATTTAATGCAATGCAGCACAACCATCAAACATTTTCGTTTGGGAGTTCATTTTCACTAAAGTATCACTTGTTGGCATCAAACACTGAATGATGGTTAAGACAAACCAGCTTAGAGGTTTGTGATGATGATTTTAGGGCGCATAGACATCGAAGGTCAAATCACGTAATATCGGCCTAGAGGTGTGTGGTTTGCTTTTCAGTTGGGGAGGGGCTGCCTCTCCTAACCAGAGATGTAGTGTCCTCTTTTATCCATCATTTGTATTTCTAATTTTTCATCACCATTTTTTAGGTTCTAGCCCCACAACTTATTCTGAGAAACTATGCCCCTCCTCAAATTCCAAAAAGAAAGTTCGTCAAATCTGGGGAAAGGACTGTTTTAAGTGGATTTCGGACGTAAGGCCAACATTTTTTCTCCTGCACCCCACCCCTGTCTTGTTACCTGTTCATTCGCGCCTTCTCAATTCCGGATCACACGCACGACGCTCCACAGTTGACGTCTGTATTTGAACTGCACCACCGGAGTCCAACGGAATCGCGTCAAGGTACACCGTGGCGCACAAGGCACGATAGCGATGTGGGGGAACTGGCTCCTAAATTGAGGACGCTATACATTTCACCTGGGACATCACATGACAGCCCCCCTCCCTCACCCCTACGTATTTTGCAAATATGCATCCTTTTGGCTGTTCATCTGCCGATAATCTGATTCTACAAGCACCTGAAAAATATCACTGCTGGTTTTGTGACACCATTGTACAATCAGTAGGAAGCGTTGGCGAGCTTTACTATCTTTGCATAATCACTGGTATCACTGGTACAGGCCTCTCACTTCCTAACGTGATCCCAGCCAACTAGTGCAAAACCCGCGCAAAACTGGTCTGAGCAGGTGCAAACGGAATTTTTTGATACCTCTGGCGCCTTCATTTAGCTCTAAATGATGACAATGAAAGCGTTTTATCTCACGCCTGTCTACCGCTCAGAACGCTAAGTCCGAGGTGCGACGGAGTGTGAGAGGTCTTCACCAGCGATGCTCGGCATTTTATCTCAAAGCCGTTCTTCCACGCAGCAGCAAGATTTCCTGAATGAATCCTTGATATGTGTCGTTCCAACGTCCTTCGTTGGCCTCTGAAGCCACCGTTCGGCTATCAGCAAACGACGAGCCTCATAGGTCGGCAGGACATTTTCACGCCGTTACCCGGTGACGCCCTCCATGGTGAACCTTAAAACCGCACAGCGCCTTAAAAAACTAACGATTGGCTACGTTCTTCAAGCTTCTCAGCTTCTTACACGAACACAACCAACGGCAGCCCACAGCCTCGCGCTGAACCCAAATCATTACTCTGTGGCGAACATTGAAGCCATGCGCGACGCTTTAAAACGCTGCCTGGCAGTCTGATCACGTCATCGCAAGGTGCTGCGGCCAGCCACCATTCTCACGACTAGTAATAAGCCTAGTTATCTGGTATATTGCCCTGTGTAGCATGTGAAGCGAATGTTGGCCGACAAAAAATCCGTGAAAGGACTGATCTGAGGGGCATTGGAAAAACACTGTGTCACCACTGACCCGTGACGTCAGCAGTGAAGTATAATTTTCTAGTATATGTCTGTCATCCACTTACAACTATCCTGATTAAAGCTTCTATCTTGTGGCTCAACTTGCTCATACAGCGAAACGTCAACGTTTCGACATGCGCTCTGCACAACCCCACGCTGCGAGCGTTAGCGAATGCAAACTAGTACTAAGTTTTGGGCTTCATCTAGCTAGGATGGTCTGCTGTAATATGGTCTGGTTGGTTGTATTGTTTCCATTGTCGCGATTGTCACCAGTCTACTCACAAAATTGTCCATTTTTGTTACCAGTGGTATCCGGTAAATGAGAAGATTTTTCACCCTTGTATTTTGGTCCCAGGCATTGGTTGGAAGTGATTTGTTGTGTTCCTGGACGTCAAGGCGCACGCATTGCCCCTTCCGGTCGTGGTACAGCATAACGCACATAACTATCGGTGACTATATGCGCTATACAACGTGGTCTCCTACTCCATGTGGTGTACGGTGCACACCTCATGGGAGACGGGCGCGCTCCGCAACTCCCTGCAGCACCAGCATCTTATGCCAACGCCGCCCGCCGCAGCCCGCGCGCCAGACGGCAGCAGCTGGCTCGGCCGGAGCCGTCGCCAGCGCGGCGTCAGCCCTCGCCGGCCGGAAGTGCAGGATAGCCGGCGTCGGCGGTGATGGTGGCCGACCCCACGGGCCATGCCACCGCAGCCGCCGGCGGGCCCGCGCCTCGCCGTAATCTCACGCAATCGCCGCTACGGGTTTATTGCTTCCGATGTTGACGGTTATCGACGTCCAGTCTGGGAAAGCGGACCTCGTGATTGCCTCGGGTTTTCCAGAGAGAGGCTTGGTGGCAGGAATCGATTCGTCTCGTTTGTTTGTTCTTGGAACGTGAGTGATGCAAGTCCACCAACTCTTATGAGCAATTGACCTCTCGTGCAGCCCTGTAATTAGTGATATCTCTCAGTTTTCCCGCATACGCGTCTGGAGTCCCGCTTCGATCACGGATATAGCAAGCAAACCGCAGGGGCCTGTGCTGCCTACTGCTCTAGCAACTTGACATGTTTGGCGGCCAGACACGTGCCCGACTTTCAATGATGGGTGACGGGTCCCGCAGGTACTCCCTCCACCCACCCATAACGAGATCCAGAACGAGTTTTCGGGGATCCATCTCGGGGATTCCGGCACACGTCTGCCAGTTGCTGATGGCGATGTCGGGGTTGGCAGTTTGGTTGCACGTATCTCCGGGACTAGGTGATGGAAGCACCTCATCACAACTTCCAACTGGCCGTGCTTCGGCGGTAATATGCCTGGTGAGCGAACCTGCACATCCTGGTAGACGGGATACATTATTGAATTTGAAATTGTAATCAATGACACCGCTCGAACCGCTTCGATAATGCTGCAAAATACTTCTGAAATGACCGGAGTAGTTTAGAAAGCCTCATGTGCTGACACAAACCGTCGTCAGCGGTACGCGGTCTGCTCTCACGCGGGAGTCTTAAGCGCATAGTGACGCACGCCCCAGGCACGAGAGAGCCTCGGCTGGTGGGTCCCCCCAGGCGCGAGAGAGCCGCGCCTGGTGGATCCCGCCCCAGGCGCGAGAGAGGCTTGGACTGTCGGCTCTCGGCGCTGTCAGCCCGCGCGTCCAGCGGCGAAAGGCGACCAATATGTGCAGGCCTGCGAACACCCCGGGGTCTGTCGTCCGCTCTGCAGCGAGCATCACGTGATCGCCGCGGGCCGAGTGCGTCACTCCGCTCGAGCGGTGGAACGCCGCGCCACTGTTGACTCAGCTGTTGTAGGGCAGCAGCCTTGGGTAGGAGCGAGGCTGGTCCGATACAGTGCTGTCAGCGGCCAGTGAAGGCGCCTGCTGCAGCGTGGTGATTGGTGAAAGCTGCGCGCTTCAGTGCTGTGTTCTGTGAAGCTGCCTATGCTGGCGTGGGGTAATTGAGGTGTCGTGGAGAAGGGGGGAGGGCTGTTCCCAATTTTATAAGCACTTAAAATTTGGCTTAAAGGTATTGACTGGAAATCAATAACCAAAAATGGCTGCCCCCCAGCTTGAGAGGACTTCCGTCGTCTCTGACTTCAAGTTGCACGCGTGGGATGTCTGGGATCAGAAGAGGGCTTGCAACTTGCTTGCTTGGGCGGCTTGCAACCGAGGCCGACGTGAGGCTTATCTCGTTTCAACTGTGACTGCTGGCTTTTCATGTCTAGGTCATGTAGCTTCTTGTATGTGTGGTGTTGTGTACGAAAGTACGTCTCGTCGGCGACGTTTTTTATTTTCCCCGCGGCGAATCAAACGTCTTTCCTTCCTCCTCTGTCCCTGGCGTTGTCCTATGCAACTTCTGTTCCTGGCGTTGGCTTACTCTCTGTCCCTGGAGTTGGCCTACGGACCCTCTGTCCCTGGCGTTGTGTCAGCCTACAGTCCCCCTGCCCCCAGCAGTGCCGGCCTTCGGTCTCTCCGTCCCCAGTGTCGGTCTTTGGTCCCTCCGTCCCTGCGTCGGCCTTCGGTCCCTCCGTCCCCAGCGTCGACCTTCGGTCCCTCCGTCCCCTGTGTCGGCCTTCGGTCCCTCCGTCCCTGCGTCGGCCTTCGGTCCCTCCGTCCCCAGCGTCGGCCTTCGGTCCCTCCGTCCGCAGCGTCGGCCTTCGGTCCCTCCATCCCCTGTGTCGGCCTTCGGTCTCTCCATCCCCAGTGTCGGCCTTCGGTCCCTCCGTCCTTGCGTCGACCTTCGGTCCCTCCGTCCCCTGTGTCGGCCTTCGGTCCCTCCGTCCCCTGTGTCGGCCTTCGGTCCCTCCGTCCCCTGTGTCGGCCTTCGGTCCCTCCGTCCCCTGTGTCGGCCTTCGGTCCCTCCGTCCCCTGTGTCGACCTTCGGTCCCTCCGTCCCCTGTGTCGGCCTTCGGTCCCTCCGTCCCCTGTGTCGGCCTTCGGTCCCTCCGTCCCCAGCGTCGGCCTTCGGTCCCTCCGTCCCCTGTGTCGGCCTTCGGTCCCTCCGTCCCCTGTGTCGACCTTCGGTCCGTCCGTCCCCTGTGTCGGCCTTCGGTCCCTCCGTCCCCAGCGTCGGCCTTCGGTCCCTCCATCCCTGTGTCGACCTTCGGTCCCTCCGTCCCCAGCGTCGGCCTTCGGTCCGTCCGTCCCCTGTGTCGACCTTCGGTCCCTCCGTCCCCTGTGTCGGCCTTCGGTCCCTCCGTCCCCTGTGTCAGCCTTCGGTCCCTCCGTCCCTGTGTCAGCTGACCGTCCCTCTTGTCGGCAGTGCGGTGCGCCAGTGTCGACAGCGGCTGGGCTTTCTTCGGCGGAGGCGCAGCGACAACAGCATTTCGGTGCGACCGGACCGGGCGCAGGCCCAGCAGTGGGCCACCTCCTTCCTCAACCTGATCAACTCCAAATGTGAGTACAGCGGGTGCGGAGTCGCAGCTGTCCGCACGCCCGTGTGCTTCGACCGGCACTCGACAACGTCCCACGCGTCTTCCGCGGCGGCGTGGCTCTCGCTGCGGGCACTGAACTCTTGCTCATCTCCGAGTGTGTACCGCACCCAGGCATTGGCTGCAGTGTGCCGGCCTGCCGCACGCAGGCCCGATACCTTAGCAGACTAGCCCGGTCGGATAACATGCTGGCGCGTAGAAAGTCGCGCTTGGCCTGGGCGCAGTAAACCTCAACCGGGTTTCGCAGACGCCGACATTCTTCTGTGAGGTCGGTCTCCCACCGTACCCTCGCCATGACCGGTACGCGTGGTCGCGCTCCCGCGTCACACACACCAGACCGGGATTCGCCTCAATCCAGGGGCAACGTGGACGGCGGAGTGTCGCTGTTTCCAGAGAACAGTGCACATGAATGGCCTTTGACCAGACGCATATGAACTCCAGCTCCTCCGCCGCACTTACGGCCCGGTACAACGGGTCCCAGTCTGCCTGCAACAAAGGCAGACTGGACGCGCCTCAGCAGATATCACGCCAGGGGCAAGCACGAAAAGAAACAGGATGTGAGTGCTGCCACCTGAACGGGGCACGAGGGATGGTGGCGAGATGGTCTGCAGTCGGCGCTGGCGGCACCAGACCGGTGTCCTCCAGTTTAGGCATGCTGGTAATGACGTGGTGCAGGAGAGTCGCTGTCGGCTCAAGATGGGTAGGTGTGTCAAAAACCGCACGAGACCCAGATCTTTTAAAAGAGACAAGTAGACACGCACAGCTGGATTGTCGGGACGCATGAAGTCAATGTTAAAATCACCGAAACAAATCACGCGTCTCCCAATGGCACCAGCCGCTCCTGGTTGGTCCTGTGCCTCGCCAAGGCCGCCTGATGTCGGATCGGACGGAGGACGACAGACAACGCCCACAGTGGCCGGGAGATGTCGGCCGCCACTCCGGCGCTGAGTGGCGGCCGACATCTCCCGCGGTGGCCGGGAGATGTCGGCCGCCACTCAGCGACACCCACAACGACTCGCATACTGCACTGGCACTGGAGATGGGTGACAACCCCCGCAGCGCCGGGTCGGGCGGTCCCTGCGCACCAGCCGGTAGCCGGGAAACACTAAGATCCTGACCGTGACTGGGTCAGTCAGCCACGTCTCGGTTATGCACGTGACGTCCAGGTCATGGGCGCGTACGGTCTGAAGCACACAGTCCATTCCCAGGACTGACGACCGGACATCTGCGTGGATGATCGACAGCGTGCCGGCTGGCCTGGCAGAACTGGTGCGGGAGGTGCGTGCTGACTGCAGGGTCTGCCCGATGGTCGGGCGGGCCAGCACCGAGAGCGTCCGGGGCCGAGGCGTGACACAGCGCGACGGCACCCAAGAAGCCGATGATGGCTCACGGGTGGCGGACAACGTGCGACAGTCAGCGTCCGCCGACTGTCGCACTGTCGCACTGTCGTCCGCCGTGTGGGAGTGTCGCAGCCGTTCTCGCCGTCCGGCTCTTCATCCCCCCGTTCGCGCGCGGCTCCAGTACGACAGAACCACTGGTGGCTCATCCGACCCAGCTGGCCACGACCTGAATCTGCCTATGGTCTGCCAGGCGGACCGCAGCTGTGACCCTCGCATCACGGCCCAGCGCCAGGTCAAGGCCACGTGGTCGCGATGGGATCCGGCAGAGTGCAGCAGCGTAGCTGCATCTGAACGCTGGCTGGTTGTAGACATCCTCACATCTCTTCCAGAATCGGTAGAACGGTAGAGCGAGCGGCTAGGCGTCACCCATCCCATGGAAGCTGACATTTGGACAGCACCAACAGCCGACACAAAGGCAGTTAAAAAACGGCTCTGCCGTCAGCTCTGTCGACCCTGAAGCCGAGTGCGAAAATCCAGTGCAACACATCACACTCCATTGTGTCTACAAATACAATGGAAAATGCGGCCGGTGGATAGTCAAGTACCAACGATGTGCGATGCCTGTGTGCAGTCTGTCAAAGGAAATGTTCCACATTTGAATGTATTGAGGCAAGCATCAGATATGATGAAATACGCTCAATGAAGGGGCTTATTATTGAGGGGAATCGAGCGGAAATGTATCAAGAAAAAAGCTGCTTGAGAGAGCCAAATTGCTCTATTAAGTAAACATGCTTTTTTATATGTAATTGTTTTATCGCGTCATGGAACGTTTGTATGCGGCACACACGTGTAGTTTTTCAATCTCCCGAGAAATGGCCGCGACGCTGTTGGATTTAAGTTGAACCAAATATCCTTAGCTGCTGGTGTTTTGGCACTTTCTCGCGATGTTCTTGCATATTTACCGGTGATGCTAAGGCGCTTTCCTGCATCCACATACTCGGTTATAAGGCTATTCCCAAGTTATTTCATAACAAGTCTTATTCTCGTAATAACTGGGCAGAATTTATCACTTCTTGTATTATAAAACACAAAACGTAATGCGTGTCAGGATTTTGCATAGCTTGTGCAACATTGTTTGGGAGCCAATCGAGGGCCGTTATGTCTGCAAATCGTGCTCACGAACGCCAGCTGTGAACGACTTGACACTTACGTTTATCTTAACCTTGGATGCCACATGGCCGTGGCATGACAGGATTTGAATAATGTTATTATGGCGTCATGGATGCCAAGGAAACCTTGAAATAGTCTGAACGAAATAGTCTGAACATCTTCGCGGGCGTGTAGCTCAGAAACCAGTATTTTAGGTCTGAAGAGGGGCAGGGCTGTGAACTGCACCGAATGATCTTCAGGATGGTTTGTCAGCTCAAAAGCCCATCCAAATGTGGAACACTCCCTGTAAGCTACACAGGTCGATTTTTGTGTTGCTTAATGTGCACACCTGTTGCAGATGGAGTGGCGTTGTTCAAAGGATTCCTGTCACAAGAGTTTGCTGATGAAAATCTGGAATTCTGGCTTGCCGTTGAGGATTTCAAGAAAACGCGACACTGCAAGTTACCAGCCAGGGCTCAACAAATCTATAATGAGTTCCTGGCTGCACAGGCTCCGAAAGAGGTGAATGTCTGATTACTCAGGTTCTGTGAGAGGTGAGTGTCTGGCTGCACAGAAGTCGGGGGAGGTGGGTGTCTGGCTGCACAGGCACTGGGGGAGGTGGGTATCTGGATGTACAGGCGCCGGGAGAGGTGAGTGTCTGGCGGTACAGGCGCCGGGAAGAGGTGAGTGTCTGGCGGTACAGGCGCCGGGAGAGGTGAGTGTCTCGCTGCACAGGCTCGGAGAGGTGATTGTCTGGCTACTCCGGCCCTGAGAGAGGTGAATGCTTGGCTGCTCAGGCTTTGAGAGAGGCGATCGTTATCGGGCGCTATACTGGTTGTAGCAGTGGAGCGTGCCAGCACTGGTTCCAGACTGGTCGTAAACGGATCTCGTATCCGCAAATTGGCTTTGCGGTACTTGTCTGCTCGTCGGTTCATTTAAGTTTAAAACATTGCATTCAGATGAAAGGTCTCCTTAAATATAGCACGAAACGTCTTAAAGTAATTACTTATGGAAAGTTGCAACAGGTAGGTGAAGCTGCAACAAGATGGATGAGTGAGATTCCAGCGAAATGCTTTGATTCGTTTAGGGATATGCCCATTGCTGTGTATTTGGGTCGCAATCGGTGTCCGAGTTTCTCCTGTGTGCCCGTTGTTGCCAGTCATAAGTGTCGGCCGATGCCGTCCTACTGCGGTATCTCGGGATGGCGCAGACGTGTGAAATTAAGTACGCACACTCCCGCTGGTTCACGGCTCGGAAGTGCGGACCTAACTGACGTCTGTTCCTTCCCCTCAGATCAACATCGACTCGTCCACACGGGCGGTGATCGGTAAGCGGCTGTCGGACCCGGATGTGCAAATGTTCGACGCGGCTCAGCGGCGTGTGCAGCACCTGATGGAGAGCGACATCTTCCCACGCTTCCTCCAGTCAGAGATGTATCAGGAGCTGTTACGCGACGAGCACTCGAAAGCCCGGGCGCGCAGGTAGCCCGGCCGGCCGGCCGACGCCACTTCAGGCTGTGAGGGGAGGCTTGTGCGCCGGGTCGCTGCAGGGCGTGCGCTATCTCTCCGGACGGGGAGCACATATCACAGGAGAGGCCTGACGGTTCTCGACGCGTCGGCGGCGGCGCTTCGACTGGGCGGCTGCGGCGGCGCCTTCGACCCAGTTCAGAACAGACCACGCTGGGATCTGCGGCTCGCGGAGGGAGTCCATGGCGCCACCTGCACCGTCCCGGCTCACTCGGTTCGCGCCCGCTTTGGCCAACGGCTCCCCTGAGTCCAACATCAGTGCGCGTCGTTCAGCGAACTCCTGTTTGGAGCGAGCCGAGCGCCGCGAGCCGTTGTGTCGCTTTGGTCAACACCTGCCGCCGGCCGACCGAGACAGGCGCTGCTGGTGCGTACAAGAAACCAGAGGCTTTCGGAAGTTGTCTGGCGTCATATACTTCTACGAGTGTCGCTACCAACTGAGCGTTTTCATTCGATCAAAGATTAGAGTACGAAGTAGCATTGTTGCCGGTCATTTTTTGCTGTGGTAGAGATAGAAGGACCATATGACAACCGCAGACGGAACTCATTAATTTAGCTCAGATGCTGTGGGCTGACGTTACGGCTGGAATGACATCCTCTGTTTTTGATGTGGGTGGGCAGGGCTGGCTCCGACAGTCGGTCATGTGGATCTGATCGACTGTTAGGAAGGTTCAGTGTCAGTGGCTAGCATGTCACACAGAAACTGTGGAGTGCGTTCAGCGTGTTGACTTCGATGCCTGTTGGTGGTTGGTGAGATACCCAGTGCATGCCCGTTAGATGAGCCAGTGGTTTGAGGTTTGAGAAGCCGGGGTCTGATGCACTGCTCGCGTCCGTCTCGGGAGCCAGTGGGATGTGTTCGTTCATGTCTGCATGCAGGGTCAGCGATCTCGTGCACTGTTACCGCCTGGATGCAGTCAGGGAGCTGGAGCACGGTTTCTACTTGCTTAGAGAGTCAGTGATCCAGCGTCCAATTTCCAGCTGTTTGGAGAGCCAGTAATGTGGCACAGAACGCCCACTTGCATGGCGAGGGACCGACGTAGCGCATCATTTCCACCCCTGTGGAGAGTCCGGTGCCACCTGTTTTGGGCGTGAGCGGTCCGACGCACATTGCCCGCCCGTGTGGAGGTCAGGGATCGGATAGCCGGAGGACGCTGGTCGCTGCACCGGGGGGGGGGGGGGGGGGCTCGGACATGACCGGGTGTCCGACGTGTCCACACGTCCCATGAGGCCGTCGTTGATTGGGTCGGTACGTCTGTGGTGGCTGCTCCAGGCTGGCGGCCCCGGGCTGTGCCAGAGTGCGCCGATGTTTGTCTGGTGGGTAGCTGATCTGATATTACCTAGACTTAATACATGCAGAAGCTCGTGTGAACTCGGTTGCAAAGCAGAACCGCTCAAACGTCGCGGGCGCTGAGGTCCATAACACGACGCGTCTACCCAGCTGCACTGTCCGCCGCAGCCGGCCCGCGGTGCTGCCACAACACACACAGTGACGTCCCCCACTGGCTCACGCCGCGCCGTGTGAGCGTCAGCGGGCGGCACTTCGGGTATTCAGTGGCCCCAGCTGCCGAATCCCGCCTGCCCTAAACAGAGCACGGTTTTACTGTAGGACCCAACGCCCCTGTGGCGACGTCAGATGGTGTTAGGCCGAGCCGCCAGGCGCCGCCACGGGCCGCACGGGAAGCTCCAGAACAAAAGATCGTAAGGAAAAGAACGTGTGCATGTAGTGCGCACGCGATTGTTCGTGAGCACGGGCACGTAATGGATAACATACGTATGACGAAGGTAGGCAATTAAAAAATCATAGGCAAAGGTGTGCACCCACAACTTCGTAGGCAAGGCATGGACTGTAAGCATGGATCGTTTAGGGCTAAATTTTCTGAACAGTTCTCTTATGGGAGTGTAGCAGGGCAGATCGACCACAAGGGTACCAAATTCTGCATCATCATTTCGTAAATTTCCCTGAAATACGGTCTTCGCGGGATGATCCAACTCGTAGGTTTCGACTGTGGAATCATTAGCTTATTCTGGCGCATAACAAAAAACTATACCGTTGGACGATGTTTGGTCAGTGCAAAGAAGGTCCTGACCATGTGTGTACAGCAGGGATGGTACAGCGGTGGCATCTTTCTCTTTGGCCTTCAAGTTAGTTGGCTACTTCAGAAAAGCGACTATATGCTGGGTGGCACGCGCGTGTCCACCAGTCATATTTCACAAGCCAGGTAGGTGACTGGCCAAGGCCGTCATCTTGTATCAGTGGCGGGCTCATAACGCATTAAGCGGGAGTCGTCGACAGACTCGTCGTCAAGGAGGGAAAAAGAAGGGAACACAACAAAGAACGCAGCAGATCTTAATCACCGGTACCATGCAGAAGGACGCCGACCGGCTTGGCCTGGCTCCCCAGCGGAACGCTGCCAGGCTCGATCCGGCCGCTCACACGGCACGCGGCTGGAGCTGCCGGTTGGCGAGTTCGGCCGGAGGCGGTCGGTTGGCGAGTACGGCCGGAGACGGTCGGTTGGCGAGTTCGGCCGGAGACGGTCGGTTGGCGAGTACGGCCGGAGACGGTCGGTTGGCGAGTTCGGCCGGAGACGGTCGGTTGGCGAGTACAGCCGGAGACGGTCGGTTGACAGGTTGGGCCGCAGACAGTCGGTTGGCGAGTACGGCCGGAGATCGTCGGTTGGCGAGGACGGCCGGGGACAGTCGGTTGGCGAGCACGGCCGGAGACGGTCGGTTGGCGAGTTTGGCCGGAGACGGTCGGTTGGCGAGTACGGCCGGAGACGGTCGGTTGGCGAGTACGGCCAGGGACGGTCGGTTGGCGAGTACGGCTGGAGACAGTCGGTTGGCGAGTACGGCTGGAGACGGTCGGTTGGCGAGTACGGCCGGAGACAGTCGGTTGGCGAGTACGGCCAGGGACGGTCGGTTGGCGAGTACGGCCGGAGACGGTCGGTTGGCGAGTACGGCCAGGGACGGTCGGTTGGCGAGTACGGCCAGGGACGGTCGGTTGGCGAGTACGGCCGGAGACGGTCGGTTGGCGAGTACGGCCAGGGACGGTCGGTTGGCGAGTACGGCCGGAGACGGTCGGTTGGCGAGTACGGCCAGGGACGGTCGGTTGGCGAGTACGGCCAGGGACGGTCGGTTGGCGAGTACGGCCGGAGACGGTCGGTTGGCGAGTACGGCCAGGGACGGTCGGTTGGCGAGTACGGCCGGAGACGGTCGTGTCTGGGATAGCGGCCGGGCCCATCCGGTCCAGGCCGCTGTGTGTTAGCTGTCCGAGCGTGAGTGCCACTGAAGCCGTGGCCGAAGTGGCCGCACTCCCGGCCATGATCCGGGTTGCTGCTGCTGGGTACAGGTTGGATGCCCTGTTCATGTTTTGGGCGTGGTTTGAATGAGATTACACATGCCATCATAATCACATCTTTCAAGATAACCGATCTGTCCGCATTTTGATCGATGCCGTCAAAGCTTCCGGAAGTCAGGATTAGAAGTAAATGGGGGAAAAGAGTCACGTGGTACATCTTGGTAAACCGACAGGAACTTTCAGACTGATGCGTATTTCCATGCCGGCGGATAGCATAAACATCCTGGGCGCTGGTTTAGCGCCACGCATAATTGTCAGAGAGGTGATCATTGGAGATTATAAAATTAACTTTAAATACCCGGCATCAAAGCAATCTTTCTTAAGGCCAAATCACAGTCGCAAGGTACTTACATATATGGCGGCTGACGCGCATGACATGCACGCAGGTTAAAACGAGCCATCTTGCATTTGATTTCAAACCACACGATGGATTTCTGTGTGACGGACCTAATAAACATGCAGGTAGTCAAAACCCGAGTATTTAAGACAGGAGAGTCTTCATGCATGGACGCCTGTTGTGAAACGGGGGGGGGGGGGGTAGCTGGCTGTAAGCAAACGCGCCAGTGGATTCAATTGGTTTCGCAACCCCCCATCTCAAGGTCTTCTGATTCGGACCACCCGCGTTCATCCGGCAAACGCACGCTTGGTGCCTTGTCCACCTCGGCCAGCGCCTCTCAGCGCGGGGCGTCGTGACCACCTCGGCCAGCGCCGCTCAGCGCGGGGTGTCGTGACCACCTCAGCCAGCGCCACTCCGCGCGGGGTATCGTGACCATCTCGGCCAGCGCCGCTCAGTGACCAGGTGACGGGAGCAGGTAACCTGAGGTCACCTGCTTCTGAACGGCCAGATTTCGTGTTCTCGCTTTCGATCGGTGTTAATTTGGAGAGAAGCGGTAAAGCGGTCCGAGTTTAGACTTGGCTACACAGATGGCGGCAAAAAAATATTGGCGGGTTGTCCTATCCTTGGCTCAACAGTACACACACAGCACACGCACGCGAGCGATCAGTATGTAGTGCTCGAGATAACAGTTGAGGCCCTGACGATACGCACCGAAATAGTACCTCTAAAAAGTTCCTCCTTTACGACCAGTAAGATTGGTCTGCGATTGTACAAGCGTAAAATGACCCCGTATGAGACGAGTAAAATGCGTGGTGAGGCTTGAACTTTCGCATTTTGAAACACCTAGTAGCGAGAAATATCTCGGTTATCCTGATTATCTAGTAGCCTAAAGAAATAGATCATCCATACGTGCGCACAATTACACGGCTGTCATTGGCTAGCGGACCTCAGCTTGACTTGCGCCGATACACAAAGGACAGAGCATGGAACGAACCTTAACAGGGTGCCATGCAGCTGACAAACTAGATACACTCACCTGCGTACCGCGCACGGACCGGAATAACGTCGAACCAAAGAAGGATACGATGCAACTACCCATCTCAACACGCTCACCTGTACGCCACATGCCATACGCAGACTGGGATACCGCCATACGAGTTTTCCTCATGTCGTGTCTAAACTTATGACCTGTCCTACTGCCAGACGCGGGGCATGCGCTTCGCCAACGGTGAAGACGACCGGGCTCCGATTTATCGGTCAAGCCATGCGTGGCCAGCGCAGAAGGACGCTGAGGAACATGTTTTCTGGATTTACTTGACAAAACAGCGCGATATAGCTGAGACCACCTCCATCACAATCTGAGAGTTGTGTCCGTTAGCACATTCCTTGAAGTACTCCTTTCACATCAGCATCGGATCTCGACCGTACTTCATTCCTATGATGGGTTCTAAAAGTATAAACGGCGGTGTTCACAGATACCTGAGGCGATATAACGTGTATTTAGGTGAGGGCGATTAGCGAAACACTTCAACTCTGTTACCAGACAAGATTACCGAGTGGAGCACTACGTCTGGCTGATTTCCCTCGGTCCATATCAAACAAGCCTCTCACGCGCAGCACACACAGGCAAGCGGCAACAGCAAAGCACGCAGATCCGAGACTGGTTGTGAAAATAAGTTCAACCAATGCCGCGCGAAGCAGTAACAACAGGGGGCGGGGACGGCGGCCTTCTCGGAGAACACAGCTCCGAACCTGACCTGGCCTGACCCGCCGGCCTTAACAACCGACCCCCTCAGCTCGGCAGACTGCAGCACGGCGCGCACTGAGGAACCCCGACAAGCAGCAAGACCAGACGTTTCACCCGTACAGATCGGACGCGCGCCCACGCTCGTCCACCATGTCGCGGCAGCCGCCGCCTCTGCTGGAGACAGCAGGGGTGACAGTACAACAAGAAGACACGCCTAGGCCCTCACCGTGCGGCGGCGACGGCGGCGGACGCGCAAGGCACTCAGGCACTCGTGTAACAGCCGTTTGCGCAGCAGCGGAGGCGCAGGCAGCAGAGGAACTTCAGCGAGACGCCCACCTACCGGCTGGCGTCCAAGCGATGCGAGGCAGCAGCCTTGGGTCCGCGGCGCCGCCAGGCGGCGGCGGACGGCGCGCCGTTCCCGTCAGTGGCGGGCGCGCGGCAGCGTGCCGCCGCGCCCGTTCCGCTTGGCCGGCCCGGCGGACGCCGCGACGCCGCTCCGTCGCCGCAAGATGGGCGTGGTCAGCACATGCAACAGGCTGCGCCGCGGCCTGCCGCCCGTCGGCATACACGGAAAGGAGAGAGAAAGAGACAGCCGTGAACCGACAGGCCAGGCGACGCCGGCGGCGCCAGGCGAGCGTGCGCGCTACTACAGTGCGCCGAGACGACAGGCAGCCGCTGAGACGACCGGCAGCCGCTAAGAGCGACCGGGATCTGTCGAGAGTGACCAACAGCCGCCGAGAGCGACTGGGATCTGTCGAGAGCGACCAACAGCGGCCGAGGGCGACTGGGATCTGTCGAGAGCGACCGGGATGTCGGGAGCGGCTAGCAGCCGCTGAGAGCATCCGACAACCGCGCGACGGACGGCGTCGCGCCGAGAGCGTCGCCGCCAACAGAACCGAGACACACACGACCCACCACCGGCCTTCGGCAGTCAGCAGCCACCGCCACCCAGGCGGCAAGCCAAGCACTCCACCCAAGCCACACACTCACCCACAGACGACCCATGCCTCGCCGGAGGATCACACAACACGCCGAAACCAGCCAGGACAGACCGTTACCGACTAGCACAGCCTAGGCGCTTGTGACGGAGAGCACTAGGGCGGCGGCCGACCATCGCCGCATGGCCGGCGCGCCGCCACTGGGAGGGAGAAAGCGTCGCTCCAGAGACAGCGGCGGCCCGGCACACGGCAAACGGAGCGTCCTCGGCTCAGCAGCCCGCCCCGCGCCAGCAGGCCACCCGGAGACGCAGCGACCGACGGCCACCTACGAGTCGAAGTGCTCTTCCGGCTCCAGGTCGAACCACTGGGTGGAGCCGGCCACCAGGTCCAGATCGCTCAGGTCGATGTGTTTCTGCCGGGAGCAGGACGGGTCACCGGTCGGCCGGCCGCCGCCCGGCCAGATGTGTGCGCGCTCGGCGCCACAGCCCCCTCCCTCCTCCTCCCCATCGGGCCGGCGCGTCCACCTCCAATATACGCCGGCCACCTAGTTTCTGTGATCTAACCTGCGTCGCACGACGGCGTCAGCCGCAACACAAGTGGATTTCGCGAAGAACTTTCATCGCCGCACACGACCGTCTACATCAGCATGCATCCGGTCAGCAATGCCACCACAACTTTTTCTAGCGTTACATACAATGGCAAAGGCAATAATACCGCTTCCAGCCTTCAAACAAAACAGCATAGAACCGTCGCAAGACCGAGCCCGACAGAGATGCGGACCACCAGATCTAAGCATCCAACAACGCTGCTCGGCCGATGCTCTACTCGGGATTCCACCTGCAGCGTGGATAACAGGACAATCAAACTAGCTTAAAGATGTTGCACCTTACATGTAAATGCCCACTGCGTGACCCAATGCACAGCCCCGACCCGTGTTCAAGCACCGTAGCCGTCGGGCGCCCGCTTACCATGCCAAGGATGGGGTTGCGAGCGAAGGTCTTCTTACTGACCACCTGAACCTCCAATGTGCGCACCCGGATCTCATTCAGCTGGCCGCGATACTCCAGCGCCTCGTCGTACACCGGGTCGCGGTTGTCTTTGAAGCTCTGTAGCAGCACGTGGGGCACTCAGGCGTCGCCACCGCACTATCCAGCTCGGGCAGCTGTACTATTAGCCGTCACTGGCAACTCGCAAGAAGTGGACCCCAACGCATTCGAAAGTTACCACTCGGGATAAATGAAGGGTCAAACTCGACAAAAGGCACGATTGTCAGATTGAATGGTCCACACTGACAAAGCAGCGCTTTGAAGTGGGCCTCCAGCAATCATGCTTCCGACATGATCATTGCGAACACGTTCTGATCAGTGGCCCAAATCGCCAGCAGCAGACAGCCCTGCCCGAAGCCGGCCCTCCGGACTCGTGACCGGTACAGGGACGCTGAGCCGGCCCTCCGGACTCGTGACCGGTACAGGGACGCTGGGCCGACCCTCCGGACTCGTGACCGGTACAGGGACGCTGAGCCGGTCCTCCGGACTCGTGATTGGTACGGGGACGCTGAGCCGGCCCTCCGGACTCGTGACCGGTACAGGGTCACTGAGTACAGAGTCCGGCAGACCGACCCGTCCCAGCCTGCAGCCGACGGCAGGCGGCGGCCGGCGCAGCCCTGGCGTCGCGTCCCACCGGCAACCGGCTCACCTGTGTTTTACGCTTGTTGTCCTCGGAGCGGTCAGGTAGCAGGTACGTCTTGACGTACGGATCGGGAATGTCGTCTCCCTGCATGGGCAGGCTCCTGCGGACCACCCACGGTGACATCATGGGACGAGCGTGAGTCACATCCCTAACACTTGGTGCACTCTGCTGTCACATGAGCCCAGGTCCGCTCCGCGGTCTCCTGATCGAGACCAGGTGACGCCCAGCGTGCTGATGCGCACCGGGCCCGCAGAGGTGACTCGACTGCGCCCCTCTCGGCGGCGAGGCGCCCGGCCCGAGCTAGTCCAGGACGGCGGCGGCAGCCACTCACGATATTTTGTGGACGACGACCACCAGCGCCGAGCGGGTGTCACTGAAGCGCAGCGTCAGCTGGATACGGCCCAGACGGTGGGCGCCGGCCGGGCTGCCCACAAACCCTCTGTCAGCGCGTCACCACACACGGTGGTCCTCCAGACACACGACACGGCAGTCCTCCAGATACACCGTGCGGTGGTCCGCCAAACACACGGCACGGTGATCCGCCAGGCACACGGCACGGTGGTCCGCAAGACACACGGCACGGTGGTCAGCCACACACGCGGCAAGGTGGCCCGCCAGACACGCAGCATGAAAAGGCACTTTTCGCCCAACCGATTAATTTTTTTTAACCCATCACGTGATGCCAAACCGATCCATCATAAACACCACCGAATACTTGCACGAGCCACACATATGCTACGTTTCGCTGGCAACCGAAGCACGGAATAGGCTGTGTTTGACGGCAGTCCCTTACTTCTCTGGCTTGCGCTGTCGGAGTCCGGACTCTGCCTGCGCCGTGTCCGCTGACAGGTCCTGGATGAGCGTCTCGACGGCCTCCCGTGTCTGCCGGTGGGGGCAGCACGGTCTGTACAGTGCGTGGCAGACGTAGCGGCCGCCCACTACAAATACCGCCCGGCCGTCTGAAGACGCCAGACTATTGCTCATTGACTGCTCGCAGTCACTGAGGTACACAGGACACATGGGAAAGCCACAGCTACTGATGCAGCCTCCAGTGCGATTGCATTCGTAGCTGAGGGTGAAACTAAGTCAAGCTCCACTGGCGGTACAGTTTTCCCGCCTGTTGCACACTTCGGCAGGGCTGTGAGCTGACACGCCGCGCCTCTCAGCGTAGCACGGCATTACAAGGGCTGGCGCATCCCACTTGCAGCGAGTCAGGAGGCGTCGGCATTGGTCGCCATGCAGCCAGTCCTTCCCTACAGGCACAGCTCGCTCCCGCCGTCACGCTGGGTCGACGGTGCACCGTCCTGCACCACCGGCGCGGCGCACAAACCGGGCTCACCTGCGCCGGCACCGGCTCCGGCCTCGACTCCTTGTGGGCGGCGGGCGCTGGCCGGACCGGGCTGGGCGGACGCACCGGCTCGTCCGCCTTGGGCTGCGGTGGAGATGCCGGCGGCGGAGAGGGCGGCGGCGGGGAGGCCGGCGGCGGGGAGGCCGGCGGCGGGGAGGCCGGCTGAGTTGGCGGCGTCGCAGCCGGCTTCTCCCCTGGTGCCGCCGGCGGGCTCGGCTCAGTCGTGGCCTCCGCTGTGGGTGGCGCGACGGCCGGTCAGCTAGGTCGCCGGGAGCGCGGCGGGGGAGCAGGAGGGGGAGCAGCCGTCGGCGCGGCGTCCCAGTTCACACCGCCGACCGACCAGCACCGGTGCCAGCGGAGCTCTGGCCGGCAGGGCTCGGATGGTACACACCAGGACAACAGACAGGGACGGACGGCAGGTGGTGACGACGGCTGGCGTGTCCCCGTGCGCCGACGCCGGCGGTCAGTTCGAGCCGGCCTCGGGAGGACGGGAGGCGCGGCACACCGACCGGGTACTCACGGCTCGGTTCGGCGGCGAGGGCCACGCGCAACCTCGACGGCGGGCGGGGCGGAAGGCGGCGGCACGCGGACCGGGTACTCACGGCTCGGTTCGGCGGCGAGGGCCACGCGCAACCTCGACGGCGGGCGGGACGGAAGGCGGCGGCCAGGTCAGGACAGGGTGCACGGGCGGTCGGTGTGTCGAGGTCGGAGGTGGACTACGGTGCTAGTTCTTCTTTCGTCGCCTCACATCTGACCGTCACAGCGAGCGCAATGACTCATGGAGCGCAGACATCCGCGCATGCGGTCACAGGTACACCAGGCGCGCGCGAGACACCGACACCTCGGCTCACGCTGGCGTCTCAGCACTGAATTAAGCGTCAACGTCACACACTTGTCCTCCTGCGGGCCAATTACCGCCACTGCGCCCAGCCGCCGTGGCCTGGCTTCAGCACGCACCACTTCCGCGTGAAGCCAGAGACTGGCGGGCTGGCGGTGCGGCCCCGAGAGCCGCAGCAGTAGCCGCGGCCCGCCCCGGCCGGCGCCGCGCTGCCAGGCGGCACCGACGCGCGCCCCGCCCGGTCGGAGGCGGCAGCGGCCGCAGCACTCACTCGGCTTTGAGGGCTGTCGGGGCGGCTCGGGCGCCACCGGCCGCTGCGGCATGGCAGAAGGAATGCGGGCCTCGTCGTCCTGGGCCGCCACCTTGTCGTGCGTCAGAACCTGATGCGGACGCGCACTGTGAGCGGCACGGGTCGGCGCCGCCGTCCACACTCACAGCAAGGACCATCAAGGGCGCCGGCGAGGCTGTCACAAGCCTAATCTCGATGCAATTGCGCACAATGTGTGGGAAAGCCGAAAAAGCAGCCGCACTTACAAAATGGCGCTGATACCAAACAACGGAAAAGGGAAGGCACAGGTGTGGCAACGGTGAAATGGCCGGGACAGGGAATCAGCCACGTAAAGACAGGGCTGTGAGGCCCGGCCGGTGTTCGGACTCCTTACCGTGGCCGGGACAGGGAAGCAGCCACGTAAAGACAGGGCTGTGAGGCCCGGCCGGTGCTCGGACTCCTTACCGTGGCCGGGACAGGGAAGCAGCCACGTAAAGACAGGGCTGTGAGGCCCGGCCGGTGCCCGGACTCCTTACCGTGGCCGGGACAGGGAAGCAGCCACGTAAAGACAGGGCTGTGAGGCCCGGCCGGTGCTCGGTGCTCCCTACCGTGGCCGGGACAGGGAAGCAGCCACGTAAAGACAGGGCTGTGAGGCCCGGCCGGTGCCCGGACTCCTTACCGTGGCCGGGACAGGGAAGCAGCCACGTAAAGACAGGGCTGTGAGGCCCGGCCGGTGCTCGGACTCCTTACCGTGGCCGGGACAGGGAAGCAGCCACGTAAAGACAGGGCTGTGAGGCCCGGCCGGTGCTCGGACTCCTTACCGTGGCCGGGACAGGGAAGCAGCCACGTAAAGACAGGGCTGTGAGGCCCGGCCGGTGCTCGGTGCTCCCCACCGAGGCCAGCCTCACTCACCCGCAGCTGAATGGAGAGCACGACCATGGAGTGCCGGCCCGACTCGTGCAGCTTGTAGGGGTGCTCGCTGACCTCCAGCTCCGGCTGGCGGAGCAGGTCCTTAACCTCCAGCTGCAGCATGCCCAGCGACTTGCCCGAGCTCTGGTCCTCCACCTGGCGATGGCAAGAGCCGGAATACACGTCGGGATGATCGCTACAGCTCTGCCGCCAGGCTTCGCCGGCCGCCGGCGACACAAGCGCCCGCTCTGATCAAGGCCCACGGGACGCCCCAACACGCTTAAACGCCACGGTACGAGCATGGACGTTATCACCGAGCATTACTGTCCTTGAATGAGTGTAACGGCTCACTCTCACATCAAAATTTGATGTGATTTGATGTGATAGCAAGGATTCTTCCTACCTATGCTTTTCATTTAATAAAAAAGCCCAAGAAGGAAGGATCCTTTCCGCGCCAGCCAGCGGTGGTGGGCGTTTGACAGGCGCTCGCTCTGGTTGCCGGACATAGTGCCCACCTCCAGCGTCATGGTCTGCGTCAGCGGGTTCTTGACGAGGAAGCTGAAGCCCTCCTCCCAGACAGGGTCCAGGGTGCGGTACTTGCACGAAGTCACCTCCTTCTGGTTGCCCACCGCCAGCCGCACCAGCGGATTGGGCTCCACCGTCCGCGACGCCATCTGCCGGCGACAGCCGACCTTATGTAGAGCGACACGGCGCCAGTCCAATCATCTGGTTAATAAAAACTCATGGTAGTGTATAATAAAAGATAGTCCCTAGCGAAGCACTTTAATGAATGATTTAATTCCCTGCACAACACTGCTTGAAATTTAAAAAACCGGACTGACAACGGATAAGCGTGCTGATAAAAACAAACCACCGACCGACGTAACGACCGACGTAACAGACAAAAATAAAATGGAAGAACAGCATGCACACAAAAAGCAAAAACAAAAATACAGTAGCCGAAAATGAGATTCACTTTTCATTCCATGTGGTGAGACGTTACGTAACATTTTGAACGGTATTTACACGGTCAGGCTTAACAGAGGCGAGTGGCGAGCACCGCGGGACGCTATCATACGGGTCACGTCACGGCCGTTACCGGAAGCTGTTTTGCCGAGTCGACGAACACGGTCAGCACGGCCGAGTGCAGGCCCGAGTGGTCGAACGCCGACAGGTCCTCGATTTCATTCAGTTGCTGAAACAGTGGCCGGCGTGTCGCGTCACGCCACCGGTCGAGCAGGGTGGGGTTCAGGCGGAGTCAAGGTCAGCGCTGCAGACTCGCCATCCCCTGCAGCACACCGCGCCGGGCACGACAAAGGCGCGTGCCTAATAAAAAAGCAAGACACAACATTGAAGAAAATACAGACGATATGAAACATGCCGCCACCAGCCAACTGGGCACACTCCCAGCTCCGGCTGAACTGAGATCGGCCGTGACCGAGAGCGCCGCATCTGCCGCCCGCTGGCCGGCATATGCCGCCACCAGCCAACTGGACACACTCCCAGCTCCGGCCGAACTGAGACCGGCCGTGACCGAGAGCGCCGCGTCTGCCGTCCGCTGGCCGGCGCCATCACCTTCTTGATGTCGGCCGCGTTAGTGGAGAGACCCAGCCAGTCCAGCTTCATGTGGATCCGGCCGGTGCGCGCCTGCTCCAGCGGCACCCACTGAAATAACGGCCAACGTCTCCTCAGCCTAAAAAAATGGCCATCTGAGCATGAGCACTGACGCCGCGATGGCAGCTGTCGCATGGCGTGACCGACGACGAGCGGTGCACCGGCAGCGACTGAACGAGACTGAACGAGACATCCATCCCAGAGTCGCACGTTTCACCACGCGGCCGGGGCTAACAGCATTCAACCGCCCGGCTGGCAGGCTGCGGCCCGGTCCGCGGAGCCCGGCGCACTCACCACGTCCTGCGATCCGGCCTTGGCGATGTCGGCCACGTCCAGACCGCACCTGGCGGCGCCGACAGCCCCACGTTACACGCGCGCGGCAGCCGGACGGACGGGACAGCACCGCAACTCCGATTCGACAACGTTGCGCAAGGAGCCCGGGAACGTTTGAAGTGTACAGCAAAATGATGTGCTCAGGCAACGGCGAAAACGGCGCTATATTCATTGTCATGTCTTAACAGTTAATGCTCAGCATCCACCGTTCGGCATGTTCCTGGACGGAAAACGAAGCATAACATCGCTAAGAGGTTTTAGGACAGCGAGATATCAAGCACGCTGGCTTTACAACTGCAACAAAAATCGACCTCATGGAAACACAGCAGAAATCAACTTGTTAGCGCGCATGCAGTGAAGATGAGGTGCGACTCAGTTTAGTGTGCATGCATGTTTAGAGCGGCAGTGAGCTAAGCATACCCGCGGCGGCTGCACGGGTCACCAGCGTCATACTCCAGCGGATCACAAGGGAAGCTCCGACAGAGACCAGCGTTAACGCGTGGACCAGGTCCAGAGGGATAGCAGCCGATGCGCTGATGATTGGCTCTGGACGGGTCCAGGAGGGGTGGCAACCGACACGCCGGTTGGCTATGGGCGGGTCCAGGAGCGTATCAGCCGAGGCGCTGGTTGGCTATGGGTGGGTCGAGGAGCGGCAGCAGCCGAGGCGCTGGTTGGCTATGGGTGGGTCCAGGAGCGGCAGCAGCCGGGGCACTGGCTGGCTATGGGCGGGTCCAGGAGCGGCAGCAGCCGAGGCGCTGGTTGGCTATGGGTGGGTCCAGGAGCGGCAGCAGCCGAGGCGCTGGTTGGCTATGGGTGGGTCCAGGAGCGGCAGCAGCCGGGGGCACTGGCTGGCTATGGGCGGGTCCAGGAGCGGCAGCAGCCGAGGCGCTGGTTGGCTATGGGTGGGTCCAGGAGCGGCAGCAGCCGGGACACTGGCTGGCTATGGGCGGGTCCAGGAGCGGCAGAAGCCGAGGCGCTGGTTGGCTATGGGCGGGGTCCAGGGGCGGCGGCAGCCGGGGCGGCGTACCGTCCGAGCAGCTCGTCAGTCCGCCCACGGTCGTAGTCGTACAGTATCATCTCTAAGCGGTAATGAGCCTCGCACATGCCCTGGGAGGAGGAAAGGATCAGGGGTCGAGGTCATGGGACGGGGAAAGGTCGATGTCTTCCAGGAAAAGGGATCAGAGTGCAAGGGTGAGGTGCCAGGACAACGACTGGAACGCACACGGCGCACAATGTAATGCACAAACGTAGATAGCTAAATCCCGTCAACAAATAATGAGAAATTCAACACACCAAATCGCGAAGGACGCTTTCAAGCCCAACAAAATCTCTGGGCACCACAGAAACCATAGCGAACGCCGACTTCGAGCATCAAAACGTCAAACGCAAAGCCAAACAAACTCCTGTCAAACAAGTCCACAAAACATCGAACACCACCAGTTTCAGCTGATGCAAAAACAAAAGCAAAATAACCAGACGCACGACAGGGCGCCACCATCTGCCAGTGAGCAGCAAAGAGCAGCTCGCCCGACCAGCCGTCGCGTGGGCGGCCGGGACGGCCCGGCGGGGACGGGGCGGGGCGCCGGGGCGGCCGACCCGGGTCAGGGGGGCCACCGCCCGGCCAGGCCTGATCCAGCGCCGACCTCGTAATGGTAGAAGCTCCGTGCACGGTGTGCCGAGCTCGTGGTGCCCCTGTCTGCCGAGCCCACTCCCCACACCCCACCGCCGGCCGGCCGAGCCCGCTCCGCACACCCATCGCCGGCCGGCCGACCCCGCTTTGTACACGCACGGCCGGTCGACCGACCCCGCTTTTTACACGCACGGCCGGTCGACCGACCTTGCCCCTAGGTCCAGCCGGTGCACCCCGTGCCGTCCCCGAGCGAGGCCGCCGGCACCCGCTGCCGCGCCGGCCGCCGCGCATGCGCCGGGCGGCCGGCGCCGGCCCGCCGCCTGACCTGCCCAGGAAATCGTCCTTGGCCAGACTGCTGGCGTCCCAGTCCCAAAGATCGAGCCGCAGCTGGATGCCATCGAACTCGAGCAAGTGCGTCTGTCAGGCAAGACTGCAGCGTCAGACCAGATACGGTCGCCGCCACTGTCGGCTAGGCGGCACGACGAAACAGTGCAGCGGCTGAGCGGGCCCCACACCTGCTGCTGCGGACAGGACGGAGTCACGGCGGCCGAGCGCGCGCCGCTCCAGTTCGTCGACACTGCACCAGGAGACCGGTGACGCACGGAACCCAGCGGCGACGGGTCAGCCACCCACACCCACACGCAGCACAGCCACAAGCAAACGCACACGACGCTGGCCCACATACGGTCAACCCGCCGCGCGCCAAACCGCTGCCTGCTTCGAAGCGCGAACATGTAACGGATGAAAATATAAAGATCATGATCAGGACCCGCCTCGCGCACGCACACGCGCACGTGCACGCACACGAGTCACGGCCCAGTGGATATTTGTTATGTACACCGCACACATGTATGACTGAAGCGAAACCGGAGAACAGTTCATTGAGCCCAGAGGGTCCGACACGCAACGATTGAGGGCCACCCAACGACAATCCCAGTGTCACCTGAGATGTCCCCACGCTAGGCAAAAAGCCATCGATCAGACATAGTTGCGGGCACCAACGAAGCCGTCCTCAGATAAGATGGACGGCGTGCCGTAGGCTGCCGGCCAGCTTGTGATACCGCACCATCTACGAACGTGAGCACGCATCGAGAGCTCACGTTTGGAGCGCATGCAGCACGACAGCCTTTCAATATAGGCATCGCAGAACGTAAGCAGCTTAGAGCGACGATGATGGGACCCAAACTTAAGCATGCCACCCCAAACCACGCAGGCAGCCATGGGGATCCTCCCCCTCCCTCCCGTCGAGCCAAGCGGTGTACACTAGATGTTGGGAGATTGCGTAGGCATATGGTTCATTTTCGCGTGAGTTCGGGCACAATTTGATATTTTCTCGCGCGCTCTACGTGCCTGTTGCAATGCCACCAACTATGGATAGTTCATGCCAGTAGAGAAACACCAGCAGCAGTGCGCGAGGACACCGAGTAATCTCAATATCATGTCGGCCAGGTCATCCGGGGTAAACCGCCTACGCCCACAACTTAAATAAAGTTGTTTGATTGATTCCGCCGTATATCGCCCAACAATACTCGCAACTCTCATCCACTGCAGCCCAATGCTGACTCGTTCCACCTCTGAGAAGACGAGGACTGTGACTGCTTGAGTCATCAACCGGTGGTGATAAAAACGGCCGTGGCTCCTGTCGACTTACGATCCCAAATCAAATCTCCGTTCAGGAGGCTCCCGTCGGCAAATGCTAAAGCAATACAAAGCAAATTACGTCGACACGCCCCAAAGTCGGCAACAAAACATCGGAACCCAGCGACATCATGCCACGCCATTGCATTCTCACCAGCCAATCGTCGTCACAGGCAGACACGGCGAAGCGCAGCACAGTTACACTCTCTCCCAGATGCACGTCACGGTTTCCCGAAACAAAACATTCCACGTCGAGCTGAACAGGCACACCCGGTCGCCCCGTACGTCCGACAGAGGCGGAACCCGGACCAGCCAGGCCGGAGCCACGCGACGAGAGACCAGACCCGCCTGGCGGCTGGGCCGCGTTACCTGCCCACGCATCATCATCAGCCGGGCCACGGTCGTAGTCGGACAGTGTCAGCTCCAGCCGCGTGCCCGTCGGGTGCTCCAGCACGGTCTGGGTGCGCGGTAGAGCGCTCAGGCGGGGCGGGGCAGAGTGGGCGGGACAGGGCAGGGCAAGGCAGGGCAGGGCAGGGCGGGGCGGGGCTGGGCGGGGCTGGGCGGGGGGGGGCGCGGGCGGGGCGGGGCGGGGCGGGGCGGGGCGGGGCGGGGGCGGGGCGGGGCGGGTGCGGGGCGGGGCGGGGCGGGGCGGGACAGGCGCAGCCCGCCATTGGCAGCGAGGTAGTGTCAGTAGGCCGCCGCGGCCGTGGCGGCCTACTGACCGCCACGGCCTACCGGCTCCGGCTTTATACCTCAGCCTGGCCTACCGGCCTACGGCCGTCGCAGCCAGGCTGAGGCTAGCTGGTGTTATTGGGCGGAATTTGGACCGCAGCAGGTGGAGCGTCCGCCTGATCACCGATTAGCCGCAGAGGGGGGCAAATCGAGAGCCGAGAGAGACAGATCGAGAGAAGACTGCAGAAGCTCCGGGGCAGAGCGTGAGAGACAAAGGCAGAGGGCGGGAGGGGGTGAGCCGCGCCGCGCCGTCATCCGCGGCGCAGTGGGGTCACGTTCGTGCACCAGCTGCTGATGGCCGCGCTCACCTGCCCAGGTTATCATCTTTGTTGCCCGGGTCGTCCGAGTCGCACAGCTCCACCCAGAGGCGCGGGCCCACCGACTCGATCAAGTCAAACTTGGGCCGAGCAGAGCGCGTTAAAGAGAGTGGGAGGCGCGGACGCGTGTACCGGTGCACGCTGTCACACACGCCGTCACAGGAGACGTGACGCCGACACACAGACCGTCTCACACACAGCGGGCGCCAGGCTGACACTGATCGCACATCATCGCACCGCCGCCAACAGCCGGCTGAGGAGGGCGGGCGGGGGGCCAGGCGCCCTCGCACCTGGCGAGTCGTGATCAGCTGACAGGGTACAGCGAGGCGAATGGGAGGCCACACGGAATAAAGGTGACCGCAGTCATGTTGCGCACACTTAACTCCCGGTAAGTTTCACAATATCGCCAACGTTTCCGCACGTCCAAAACGTCACCAGTCTTGCTGCATGCCTCTTAACCAACTTCCTGTGTTGACCGGCATCAGCCATACGCTTTACAAGCAGGCGCTGGTACTTCAGCAGCGTCAAGCGGCAGAATCGCCGCCGCACCTGTGCCGGCCGCCATTGGCGCTGATCATTTCAATGCCAAAAGGCTGCTGGATCAATTGCCTCAGTATTAAAATACGCGTCCCTCTCAACTTCATCTAAAAATCTAGACGTGTATTATGAATTGCCTGTAAGATCCGTGAAAAAGAACGTCTATGACCCCACCACTTCTATCTCTTCCTAATGTTGATATGTTGGGACGCCTCGCATGGATCTAATCTTTCTGTTGGCACCAACGCTCAGTTGGGACAGAAACGGAAAATCACGCTCCCCATGAAACTGCCGCCGAAAACAGTGGTCTAGGATTCCGTTCAGAGTTTGGGGTGCGTAAGCTGGTTTGGTCTTTCCATGCAATTCCCTGGGAAAATGCCGGCCTCGCCCCATCCTTTCCGCCGGACGCACGTCTGAAAAGAAGCGTCATACCCAGCAAAACAGAAAACCAGTGAACACAGCACTACTGGGCCCCTCCGTGTGCAACCCTGCCCAGCGCCTGAATCCGCATACTGCGGTTTTTCCGTCTCCCGCCCCCGCCCCCTTCGCCTGCCCACCGCCGGCCGAGCCCCAGACCGGCCCGGCGCCCATCGCCGGCCGTCTGGCAACTAACAGCCGTGACGACAGCGGAGCGTGGGCGGCGGTCCCCCGCCGGCGCGGAAGGGACGGCTGCGGCAGCGGCAGCGGCCCGGCCAGACTCAGCGGAGCCAGCTCACCTCACACACGTAGTTCCAGACGGGGTCAACAGTGTCCTGGATGTACTTGGTTTTGAACTGCTTGGCGCCGATGTAGATGATGGCGTACGGGTCCGACTTGCCCTGGCCGAAGATGTTGCGGTCCTTCTTCATCAGGTCACGGCCCTCGATCAGGCGCAGGCGCAGCACGCCCTGGGGTCAAGGCCACGGTGCCGGTCACCACCACGGCGGTCGCGGTCGTTGTCAAGGCAGCCGCGGTGAGCGGCGTCGCAGGCACAAGTTCAAGGCTGCGGCCACGAGCCCCAGACGGCGGACGCGCACCACCTCAAGGGCAAAGCCGCAGGCGGCGCTGCCGCCTCAACACCCCATAACGTAAAAAGTGAATGAAGCGGAATGACTCAGGAAATATTATTATCAGCGTTAAATGCACCTTTACTTAAGACACCGTTGCTTAAAATGTTGACGTAACCATTTGCGTCATACTTCGGTGATGATCACGTCGAAGTCAATCACACACTGGGTTTATTCTCACAACTATAAAGCCGGTTATCTGTATCCATACAGCGTACTACGCGCTGTGTTTCCACCAAGGGTTCGTCTCGATGAGAAAGACCGCCGAGCGGCCAATACGCCGAGCTCTAGTATTTGTATACAAGAACGTCATATGTTTACCGATCTATTAGTCCACAGACTAGGATATCGAAAGGTCTATGACTAGTCGTATATCGCAATATTGATACTGATAAAGATATAGTCGTGTACTGGCAAGCGCAACCGAGCGTCTGGTCCTTCCAGCACCGACAGCTACGCATTGCCTGTGCAGTGCCCACATGTCCCAGCAATCTCTGGCGCTCTGCCATGTGTGACTCACCAGTCCGACACACGCGGCCAGAGAGGCCTTGTCGCCGCCGCCGCGTGTGGCGGCGGCAGCGCACGGCCGGGGCCAGGACCCACGCCGAGACCAGTGGGGCAGCGGAGGGCACGTCCAGCGGCCGCCGACTCGCCACGGACCTCCAACGCCGGGTGGCCTGTTTCACTAGCCAGAGATAGCCGGCTCCGTATCGCTGACCTCGGTGTTATGGTGATGATGTGGGATTTGACACCATAGGTCATTTTGCGCCCATGGCGGCTGTTTACGGCTGTTTTGTTTTAATTAGCACGAAGCAAGTACAGCTAAAAACTTGACGCCTCCCAGGAAAAAAACAACTGGTTTGAGGTAACACTGTGAGTCGTGTCCTAGCATATCGCAATGAGTCAAACATGACATACATGGCTTGCCACCTAAAAGGACGCCGGCGCTCTTCCCTGAAAAGTGAACAGGAGTAAAGCAGATGATTAACTGTCCACAGTGCATCGCAATTAGGGCATTGAGGCCTCCCGCCACCAAACAACAGGTACCCATGTGTCGCGTACGTATAGACAATTTGCAGACGGCACGGGGGACCTCTTCACACCTGGCGCTCGCCAGCCAGACGGCCCTAGAAGGCCCAACAGTGGCTGTATCACCCTTAGCTTGTCGCTCCTTTCGTTGTCCCACCAGCGTTGCCATTTCTTCTTACAAGCTGTGATGGCTGGGTAGAAGTTCCCAGCTGGGAGCGGAAGAGAACACGTGCGAGGCGCATGAGTGGCCCGCTTTGCGGGCAGCGAAGGTAAGATCGTTGCCCGCTATCCTTACATGGCTTGGAATCCAGCATCGCGCTACGGTTTTGCCCATGCCCATCAACCATGTCAAGTGGGTCAAAGTGTCCTAAAAAGGGACACTGAGGGTAAAATGTCTTGAGCGTCATGAGGCTGTTGAGGGGGTCAGGCCAGATCAAGTGTCGGTCGTCATTAGCGACTTCAATATGGCAGTGTTTTAATGATGGCAACAACCTCTGTAGTATACAAAGAGGCGTGTTCTGGCAGCGAGAATGAACGAGCGGCAAGGCCAAACACGAACGCCGAGCCAACACCTGATGCGGCTTTGGACCGTCTGCAAAGGTCGCTACACATTGATGTGACGAGATAAGCTCCAATCCCCTAACCCTAGTGTCACACGTAATGGGTTCTCGTTTTTAACCTACGCTAATGAAACCGCACTTGGTGCACATATTTCCCAAGGGGTGTTATCAAGTGACCAGATCTGAGCACTCCCTTCCATCTGAGCCCATTCTCTCCGAATAGCTCTTCGACCTGAAAGCAAATGCCACAACACGTGTTCTCCGTTCTTTCTAACAGGTCGCGTCACACGTCGTGAAAAGACTGTCGGGTGGTGAGGTGTTTTGGGAGCTGCGCCAACTTGCAAGCATACCTCACCTCAAGCATTTCCCTCCGAAATGAGAGCGGGGTTCACTTGCCTCTACCAGTAGGCTTGCAACTGAACACGTTCTGAACGCACCGGTTGCCTTGCGCAGTGCTGTGTGCCATGTGAGGTTTAGTTTGAAGGAGGTGGGCGCACGGTTATGTATATCACATCCGTAGTTAACTTTAGATCTGATCAGTGAGCGGTACAACAATTAAAATGTTTTCCGATCTGTTCCGTAAGAGCTTGTGCCACGCATTTCAATGTGTTCAGTGTCTTAAAACACCCGTGATGCAGAATGATGGGATGTTCCTTGCAGGTCAAATGCTTATCAAAATGTGACCCCAGAAACCGTGTCACCGCATTGCAAGGGATCGGCTGTCCATAAAGCTTAAGCGCCATGTCGGGCAATGACGCCGGCGTCGACAAAAGTGGATGGAAATGATCTTCGAGTCGAAAACCGTAAACCGTTAAGCATGCTCCACGTATCTAAGCCAGTCACAGCCAACTGTAACTGGCGCGGCATGGACGCTGCCATGGCGGAGTTGCAACCGGATGGCGAGACCATCAACGAAAAGCGAGTGACCAATCGCCTGGGGTAGGCTGCCCCGACATCATTCATTATGACGAAACACCGCAATACTTAACACACTGCCCTGGGGCACGCCGTTCCTTTGGGTGTATCTGTTCGAGTGCATGGACCAACACAGACTCTGAAGTAGCGGTCAGCAAGAAAGTTCGCAACAAAGGTACCCGTATCTCCGCGTATACCATGCTGGAACAGCTTCCGTAGATGCCATATCGCCAGGTTGTGTCATAAACCTCTTTGATGTAAGTAATCCACACAGTAGAGCCCAAGCCTAAAAGATGAGCAACCGTGTTACGGTTTTTCCTGAAACCACAATGGGCGTTTGTAAGCACATCGTTTCTTTCAACAACAAAAAGTTACTTGTGCCCGAACCATCCGCTCTAGAGGCTTGCACATGGAGGAGGTAAGCGCCGCTGGACGGCGGCCCCACGG
>NW_023596665.1:70000-94846 GCF_011947565.3 Pollicipes pollicipes | reverse complement strand
GTTGGGTGTGCCAGTTGTGAGCGGTATGTGAATGCGTTGATTGCAACACTGCACACGTTGCAACACCTCGGGCTCCGGATGCGGGCTCCAAACCACGTTGTTAGGGACCGCAACAGCGTCTTAGAAAGTTCTAAGGCACAAGCAAAAGTTAACAATAACGCTGAATTGACTTATCTAGGCGACATTGGGGCTCACAAGCCTGGGGAAGCTGACCAGTATTCATGTGTACGACACAGTGCTGCAGCGATACATGCACCTGGCGTGTGCCGCAGTTGGAGCCGGTCCTGTCCGTGCACGCCCTCCCATCTCTCAGGAGGCAACAGGTGCCGCGCCCGTTGGCTGACCGCCCCTCCCCCAGGCAACCTCCTGACGTACCTGCGCGAGAGGGCAGAGTGCGAGCGGCCGTTTGACGCCGAGCTGCCCTTTCCGTGCGACCTGGTCAACTTCGCCTTCCAGGTGGCCCGCGGGATGGAGTACCTGGCCAGCCGGAAGGTACGTACCGCGGTCGCCTTAGCGGCACCGGTCTGTCCGTTGTTGGACAGGTTTGGCTGGCTCGTGTTGCATGGCTTAGATAGCTGCTTTGTCTCCGACTGCTGGATGTCAGTACGTACGTGCGCTGCTCCTCTGAGGCCGTCCTGTTCTGGTTATTTCTGTAGCGGAGCGCGTCTGATGCTTCAAGCCCGCGTTGTGCAGTCTCGCCCGTCGTCGCAGTTCCGGTTCGTCTGGTTCGTTCGTTCGTTACCGCTCTGGTTCGTTCGATCAGCTCGGGCGTTGCGGCTCCATTTGTGACACTTTACACACCTTGCCATACACCTTACCCCACACCTTACCCTACACCTTACCCTAAACCTACCCTACACCTTACCCCACCACCTTACTCAACACCTTACCCCGTGCCTTACCCCACACCTTACCCTACACCTTACTCCCACGCCTTACCCCCACACCTTACTCTACACCTTACCCCTACACCTTACCCCACACCTTACTCTACACCTTACACTACACTTTACCCCACACCTTACCCCACACCTACCCCGGTCACTGACCAGTTGCTACTGGATATTCCTAGTGCAGAGGACGATAAGCAACACTGTTGAGAAGATGCGGGACTTTCCACAGCGCTGCAGCCCACAGCTGTCCTGTCAGACATGCCATCCCTCACTACACCGAGCGCTGCGAAGGCCCGCCGCCGCCCGACGGACAGGTGGCACCAGCCACCGCACCGTGTCTTCCACCGCACCGCTTGCCACCGCACCGCTTACCACCGCACCGCGTCTTCCACCACACCGCGTCTCCACCGCACCGCTCGCCACCGCAACCGCACGTCTTCCACCGCACGCGCTTGCCACCGCACGCGTCTTCCACCGCACCGCTTGCCCACCGCAATCGCGTCTTCCACCACACCGCTTGCCACCGCACCGCGTCTTCCACCGCACCGCTTGCCATTCTCACCGCGTCTTCCACCGCACCCGCTTGCCACCGCGCGGTCGGGCGTCGCCGAGAGACGCTGCACTGAACGGTCACCTCTCCGCCGCCAGTGTATCCACCGAGACCTGGCCGCCCGGAACGTGCTGGTCGGCTGAGGACAAGACGCTGAAGATCGCTGACTTCGGCATGGCCAGGGACTCGTCAGAGAAAAGGACTACTACCGCAAGGTCACCGGTGGCCGGCTGCCGGTCAAGTGGATGGCGCCCGAGGCGCTGTTCGACCAACTTTACACCACTGGGTCCGATGTGTACGTACGCTGACGCTGTGGTCATGGATCTGTGACGCCACTCGTGGCTCAAACGTACGCTTGTGTGTGCGGTGGGCAGGGATGGACCTCCTTTTGTGTGACGATGTGGGAAGGAATGCAGGTGAATGTACTGCAGAGGGCACATCTGACAGGAACCGTTTGGAGCACGGCGCTGCTGCGGGCTGGCTGCCTGGAAATGCGCCTCTGGTTACGTCTCGTGGGGACCTGTGGAATCAAGAAGCGGACATTTTAAGGGTACCTCTGCCAGGCGCTACTGTTGACACCAGACTGTCTCCCGGCCGGCAGCTGGTCGTTCGGCGTGCTGTTGTGGGAGATCATGACGATGGGCCGCGCACCGTACCCGACCGTCAACAGCGTGGACGAGCTGGGCGACTGGCTGCGGCAGGGTCGGCGCATGGCCCGGCCGGCCGCCTTGTCCCGCCAGCGTGTGAGTCCCACCGGAGTCTTTGCGGTGTCGCTGGCGCCGGTGCCGCCGCCGCCGGTTGGCCACACGCCTTCGGTCGGGGAGAAGAAACGGCTCAACGGGCTCGGCGCCTGCAGCTGCACCGTAGAAATTATAGGTTTTGGCATTGTAGTTTTGTGTTTTGTAAATATTTTTGATTCCAGCTGCTTTCTGCTGTGGCTAATAGCACCTTAAGCATTTCACGATGTACTGTCATTACGCTCGATGTTTTTTTTCGGGGCTGCACATGCTCTATCAAGAGCAGTTACTCCCGTTTTTTGTACATTATCGTACCGGTGCAATAGTGCTGTCATGTTCCCAGATGCGCGCGGCGCATGTGACGTAAACAATACAACCTCTCATGCTTTTAAAGCTGGCCGGGTTATTGCTCGGCGGCTGGGAGAAACGCCATCAGACGTTTGTTGCCTGGGCTCCTGGAGGGCCACCACCCGATGTATTGTGTAGTGACGCCTGATGCTATGTCTACGGGGCCTGGTAAGTGCCCACCGCCCAGCACTGGCCGAACACGGGACCAGGCCCCGACAATCGGGGCATATACGTTAATGCATATCTCGCCGCGCCATCTTTTGTCACGCCCCCACCGGCCGGCCGCGTCAGCGGACCTGCTCGAGCGGCGGTCCCGGCGCGGTCCGCCGCGGAGGCTGCGCAGCTCGAGACCCGAGGCCGGTCCGTGACGCGGCCGCGCCCCGCCGCAGGTACGACGTGATGCTGGACTGCTGGCATCAGGAGCCGGCCGAGCGGCCCTCGTTCGGCCGGCTGGTGCAGCGGCTGGACGCGGTGCTGGCGGTGCTGACGTCCATGGTACGGCTGCAGCGCAGCACTCTCGGCACGGGGACACGGGAGCTCACAGTGTTGGAGCCTGGTGAGGCGGTGTTGCCAGGTGGCCAGGCGACGCCGGCGGCGCGGGCGGCCGCAGCAGCGTCGCTGAAGGTCGTGATTCTGGCTGGGCTGCCGGCCATTGTCGGTGGGATGGAAAGCCGCGGGGAGATTTGGGTTCGGAGACAGGCTCTTACGAGGCCCAGAGGACGTTGCGTGCATCGGGAGACCGGGACGTGGCCAATGTCGCCGACTGCAGGCTCGCAGCAGTGGAGTGGCTCGTGTCGCAGCAATACCCCCCCCCCCCCCCGGCGCAGTGTCCGGGCTGACAAAGAGAGTGACCTGTCCGACTTCATCGGCCGTCTGCCTGCCGCCCCCAGGAGTACGTGGCCATGGTCTCGCCCCAGCCGCACGTCGAGTACACGAAGGTGGAGGTGCTGTCTGCGTCGCCCTCTGCGTGGGCTTTGCCCTCGCCGCCGGGCAGCTCAGGCTGAGGGCGTCGACCGAGGGATCAGCGAGTCTGCAGGGACCTGGACTCGTGCCCTATAACGTCAGCGGACTTCCGTGACATCCGCGTCAAAGAAGTGCTCAGGTTTGTTTTTAACAGTGTTCCTCACCGGACTTCCAGTGTTCCTCGGCGGGCTTTTAGTTGACAGTGTGGTGCCTCGCTAGGACAGTGCGGCGCCTCGCTTGGACAGTGCGGCGCCTCGCTAGGACGGTGCGGCAACCTCGTTGGTAAGGACTGCGGCGTGGTATTTCTGCTTGGGTTGAACAGAATGCAGCGTGGGTTGGCCTAAGCCGCTCAACCCATGTTTAAGGCCGTGGTTTTTCTTTGTTTTTGCAAGCGGACTGCATTGGTGTTTGAGTTGCTCTTGATATGGGTGTTGGAGATCTCCGGTGTGGTGCCTCGCGAGGGTCGTCTCCCGAGGCCCTGGGTGTAGTGTTTCTGCTTTGGTTTAACGGATGAGCGGATAGTGCAGGTTGGCGGAATAGTTCGTCTTTCATGTGAGGTTGTGCTTGTATAGTCCGCACCCCTTCGAAGTTTGTGAGCGCATTTCCATTGTACGGGTAGATGTGACGTACCAAGCAAAGCCTTCGAGGTTTGTGAGCGCATTTCCATTGTACGGGTAGATGTGACGTACCAAGCAAATCCTTTCGAAGCTTGTGAGCGCACTCCTCTTGTACGGGTACATGTGACATGCGAAGCCAGAGCATGATCATGGTAGCCCATGAAGAAGGCCTTTTTATTTGAAGTGTTTTCGTTCCATTGTTTTGCGTAGCGAAGTCTAGCTTGTCAAGCGAAATGTTTATTTTACTACAAGTTCATGACCTAGGTGGTATCTGGAACGAAGTCAAGCATGTCAAGCACAGTGTTTATTTTACTACAAGTTCATGACCTAGATGGTATCTGGAACAGTTTTAATGGCATAGTTGCTTTGACGGGTTTCATGGCAGTAGAGACTCCTTACGTTACGATCATATCAAGGACCGGGTATTTGTGGTGCAGCTGTGATGTTTCTGCTGTGATTTTTGCCGGCGCCTGAGTGCTTGGACTGCGGCGTACCTTGTGATTGAAGCGACTACGTAGTGAATATGCATGCATTCACTTTCGCGTCATTTGAATATACAGTGAGCCATTACATCGAGTAACTTGAGTCGGTTTCTTTTGCTGCGATGAGATGGAAAAAAAGAAGGATGAGAAAATATGGGAGATGCGGTCGGCGTGTCTTGGCGCAGCGGACGCCGGTCCGGAAGCTGGATCGTGTGGTCAACCTCAGATGTGGAGAGCCCCAGTCCCGGAGATGCCAGGCCAGCGCGGAGTGACCACGAAGTTCGTTTTTGCATGTCATGCTTACTCCAGTGCGCGTTTGCCAAATGTGCTCGATATTTGGGCGGTGACGAGTGCAACAAATGTGCGTGAAAGCGGAAAATGAGAAGAAGAATTCTTTGCGACTGCGGATTACCAATAATTGCGTAACTGCAGCGTCTGGACGCATTGGACGCTTCTCACATCATCTTTGAGCTTCGTAGGGGGAACTTCGGTATTTTTTAATAACATTTTTGAAAGGAGTTTTGATGTTAATAGCGCATATTTTAATGTTTGATTTTGAAAAACGCAAAAATGCTAAAATCCGATGGGACAAAGTAAATAAAAAGCGATCAGCAGTAGAAAGGCCAAGCAACACAATTTCAAATTGGTAAAGCGCTAAAGGTAAAGAAGAAATGAATGAATGTCAAGTCGTTGACGAGTAAAAAAGATTGAAGCAGGGGGATACTACTTGAAATATGCTAAACGTGGAAGTTGGCTAAGTAACCTATCAGGGTCAGGACAAAAATCAAATGAAAAAGTCAAAGGAACACACATCCAGAAGATCCAAGCAAAGCGCAAAAAGTCAGCTGTGCGAAAAGTCACGGTGCTTTAAAATGAAGCCTGTCCTGGTCTTCGCGTGTCAGTCTTTGAGCTGAGCTAGAAAGTCCTTACCTGAGTTCAGGAGGCTCTTTTCTGCATGAAGCGGTCAATGTTATGGATCAGAACGCCCTTATATGAACTAGCTAGTTCCTGCTCTGGACTGGAGATCCCGTTTTGTGTTCGAGGTTTGCCGGCTCAGGAGAGCTATTTATGAATCGGAGGACCCCTGTGCTCTGGGCAGGTACACGTTGCTCTAACACTGCCCATGTGTAAGATGTGGTGGCCCTCATACGCTGGGCACACGTGTCGCTGTGCTGGCTTTATTGTGGAGAGTGAGACAAGCGCTGAGGAGCCAGTTGGAGCGGGACATTCCTATCCGGCGCACATGGTCCAGCAACCTCGCCTGCGTGACACTGGACATGGGTAAACTGGTGACGAGACTGCGGACAAACGGTCCCCTGCGGCCGGCGCTCCTGCCTGGACGGACCAGACCATGCATTGTGCTTTGTCATCGTGCCATGACTCCGGCGCGCACTGCCATCTGCCGGCGCATGCCTTCCGGCGGCCGCAGGACTGCCTCAGCTGCGGGTCTTTCCCATTGGACTGGCCGAGGCCGCAGGCGGCGCTGGTATCGCGCGGTCAGATGTCCAGGACCCAGGGGCCAGTCCGGGACCCAGGGGAGGTAGTCCAGGACCCAGGGGGCAGTCCAGGATCCAGGAGCAGTCCGGGATCCAAGGGGCAGTCCAGGACCCAGGGGGCAGTCCAGGACCCAGGGGCAGTCCGGGATCCAGGGGAAACAGCCCGGGACTCAGGAGGCATTCCGGGACCCAGAGGACAGTCCGGGACTCAAGGGGTAGTCCGGGACCCAGGGGAAGCAGTCCGGGACCCAGCAGGCGGTCCGGGGCTCAGGGGAGGCAGTCCGGGATCCAGGGGACCCTACTTGCCACCCGAGCAACCAAACTCGAAGACTGGAGCCAAATGACGTTACTTTAATTGTGTATCTACGACGCACTCATCTACTGAGGCTATATACACCGCCTGCTTCTCACCCTGGCAGCCCGGCATCAGATGCATCCTTGAACCTCAATCGCCAACAACACAACCCGAATGATTAAACAAACGTCATGGAGTGCGCACAAGCCGCAGGTATAGCATGAGCGACACACCACGCCTTATTTATTCCCGACGCAATTACGTTAGAGCAGTTTAGCGGGCCTGTGATTGAGACGTGCGTCAGTGAGCAGCGCGTAACCCGCACAGCCGTGCAGACAATGTACCGGGCGCTGCGGCCTCACCGTGGAAGGAGAGGCCCCAGGAGTGCGAGTCGGCACCCAGGGGGCTCACGAATCGCTGGTTGGCCGAGTCCGGATCAAACTGGCCCGTGACCAGACCCACCATCTGCGGGCGGCACACCGTCAGGTCCTGGTCGCAGTCTGACCGGCTGTCTGCGGCCTCTGGGGGTCAGCGCACGTGCTGGCTACGGCAGCGGAGCGTGCGCATACAGAACGTGAGGATATGGTGGCAAGGCAGGTGCAGGGCTGGCAGAGTACAGGTACACGACATTTCGATAATCATATCCATAGATTATGCAGAGAAGAAATTGAGCACCAACACTTGGTGAGTTAAACATTTAGTGCTATCATAGCTCATACAGCTGCAGTACCATGACTGTGCATACATGAGCATGACTCATAAAACTATTACACACACAAAATTGCGATCTAACAGCAGTTAACGACACAAACCACACCACGTGCACCAACAATGTCATACCTCACGAAGCAGAACAACCCATCAACCGACGGATAGAGCCGTCGACCGGCCGAGCCCCTGGCTGGGCAGCTGTGGCCGCGCGCCCGTGCGACCCACCGTGTCCGTGCCGTACAGGTCGGTCAGCAGCTTGACCTCGAAGAAGTGGTGTCCGCCGGGCTCGAGCATGCTGTCAGGGTGTAGCCGGAGGCCAGTCCCACTGCCACGCCAGCGGCTCTGGGCACGAGGGAGAAGGGGTCAGGGTGTTGTCAGTCTGCGGGAATATGCATTAGTAGCACACATAATAGTTTTGCAGATTCAAAGAGACAGGCATGGTGAGCATAAAAGTTGATGGTATGCTAAACACATCAAATGTCATCCACTAAACATAGGTCAGAGATTATAACGAGATACAAGCTGTCTCTGGATATGGCAACATTACAGATCTACAGCAGCTTAGCATGGTTTGCATGCTGCATTGAACATCCATGACCAGTGGGTAGTGCAAAACAAATGGCTAGCCAGGTTGAGATGAGGTAAGGCTTCTTAAGGTTAGGCTTAGATTACTTTCATGGAGGTGAGGGTAGGTATTTAAAGTTTGCAACATGTCTCAATTGCAAAGCAAAGCTCCAAGCAACATATCAATGGCAAGCATTTATGCATTGACAGAAATTAGGGAGGCATTCAAAATTTACTTTTAGGATGTGCACCAACCAACTGGGGATGCGAGGGGATATGCAAGAAATGATGAAGCCCAAATGCATTTTTTTCAGGAAAGTGTCTGGTGTGGTTTCATTGTGGTCTTGTACGTGTCCTCCACGGTAGCATTACGCATATCGCTAGTTGGGGCAGTAAGTGCCGCCATCTACAAAGGTTTGTCACGGCTTACTTGTCACTTCTACCGCTAGGTGGCAGGATTTGTGGAATGCGATGTGACACTTGTCGACAGAACACAGTGTAGCACGCGACCTCGTGGTGGTGATTTGGTTTTTAAGGGCGCGTCGGCATCAGGGCCATTTTGCGCCCACTCGACGACGGTTATCTACGCCCCAGTGGCTATACGAACACATGTATGGTGGATTGTGTCCAAAACCTGCTTTGAAGATGTAGGAGCACTATTGTACACAGGACTAGCATAATCGATGACTGATCGAATTAAGGCCCTATACAGGTTCAGCAGGGTGCTTCTGTCGGCTCCAAAGGTCATACGACACATTACTTCCATGAGGTTCATGCGCTTGAGACACTTAGTCTTAACCATCTTAAAGTGTTGCTTAAACGTGAGCCGACGGTCAAACGTGAGGCCCAGGAAACAAATGTCGTTACAAACTGGGACAGTGGCATTATACAGTCGCAACTCCGGGTTTCTACAGCCTCTAATCCGTGAGCAGAAGTGCATGCACTTAGTCTTGGTGGTCGAAAATTTGAAGCCATTCTTAAGGCTCCACTCACTTAGTCGAATCAGGCATAACTGAAGCTGCCTCTCAGCAGACGTCGTTGTGGATGCCGCACACCAGATGGCAAAGTCGTCCACAAACAGTGACCGACTGATGGTAGGTGGCAGACAGTCGGCGATATCATCGATCATCAGCGCAAACAGGGTTACGCTAAGGACGCTCCCTTGAGGAACACCGTTCTCTTGTTCATAGCGATCAGATAGCATGCCACCCACTCGGACGCGGAAGAATCGACGACGTAAAAAGTTTTCAATGAAGAGTGCCATGTGGCCTCGGAGTCCACACTTGTGTACTTTGCTAAGAATGCCATAGCGCCAGGTGGTATCATAAGCCCGCTCAATGTCAAAGAAGACTGCTATCGTGTGACGTCTTTGTTTAAAAGAATGTCGTATAGCTGTGTCTAAGATCGTTAAGTGGTCAACAGTGCATCGGTTCTTCCGAAACCCGCATTGCGCATTGGAAAGACAGCCGTGGGTTTCAAGGTACCACATGAGACGATCATTCACCATCCTCTCTAGCACTTTGCATAGGGATGAAGTCAGCGAAATTGGGTGGTAGTGCAGTGGATCGGAACCATCCTTTCCGGGCTTCCGTATCGGGACTATAATGGCATCCCGCCACGACTCCGGGAAGTCATCTTGCAACCATATGTAGTTGAAAAGTGAGAGTAAGGCATGGAGGGACTCCTTTTTTAGGCGATTCAACATATCATTGTGGACTTTATCCAATCCAGGCGACACACTCCTAGCTCTCTTAAGAGCAGTGCAGAGCTCCATGACAGTGAACGGTTGGTTGTACTCATAAATCTCTGAGTCAGGAATTCTAAAATTGATTGCCGTCTTCTCACTTCGTTCCTTGTAACGAATAAAGCGTGGGTCGTCTGTTCCATGTCGGCACCTTTCTGCAAATGCGAGACCTATTTTGTTGGAACTTCCTGTGTGTTCAATATCGTGATTCCCGCCACTTTCAACACCGGAACTGCAGTGGAGACGCTCCTACCGGAAATGCGACTAACTCGCTGCCACACTGCACTCAGTGGGGTGTGACGATTTAAACCATTTACATATTCCCTCCATGATGTACGCTTTGCCTCGCGTATTGTGCGTTTCGCAAATGCTCTGGCCTTTTTAAATGCGATGAGGTTGTTGGTCGTTGCAGAACGCTTAAAAACCCTGAACGCCCGGTTCCGCTTGAGAATTGCCGCCTTGCAGTCCTCTGACCACCAGGGAACAGGGATCCTGCGCGGCTCAGATGATGTCAAGGGAATGCAAGACCTTGCAGTGTCGACAATTGTGGATGTCACTTGCTGTGCAAGAGACGTTGCATTGTCATCCTCGGTCGGCTGCACTCTAATATGGACACTCATCAGTAAACTTTTGCCAGTTAGCACGTCGAAGGTTCCAGCAGGAAGGCCTCCTGCCTGGGTGTCCAGCATTCATCCCAAGCCATATTGGGAAATGGTCGCTCCCATATGTAGTGCTCTCAACGAACCAAGACAACCGACAGAAAAGGGACGAGGAGCAGGTAAAAAGATCTATCGCTGAAGTAGTGCTGGACGGCAGAGATATATGGGTATGCCGGCCGGTGTTAACAACACAAAGATTATTTGTATTCAGCAAACGCTCAAGATGTCGGCCTCGGCGGCTTGTGTGACTGCAGCCCCACAAAGGGCTATGGGAGTTGAAGTCACCTAGCAACAAGAACGGCGATGGAAACTGATCGAAGATGGACTGTAGTGTCGAATCCGGTACTTCCTCAGCAGGAGGGAGGTAGATAGAACAGACAGTCAGCCTCAGCGACCCAAGGTCGACGACGACAGCAACAGCTTGAAGGTCAGTGTTGAGACTTACAGGAGAGCACGGTATACTGTGATGAACTAAAACCGCCACCCCACCATGGGCGATCGTGTCAGTTCTCACGTCTTTCCGAAAGATGCTGTAACATCTGACGTGAATTTGGGTGTCATCAGATACCTTTGTTTCTTGTAAGCATGCCACAACCGGGTTACGATAAGATAAGAGTGTGTGTAGGTCCGACATGTTGGCCCTCAAGCCACGCATGTTCCATTGTAAAAGCGTCACTGGCATGCTAGGTATGCTTGTATGTGGGGTGTACGGTTAAGATCCATCGGTACAGCTTACATCTGCTTTAAGCGTTCACCTAGGGCTTTGCACTAAACAAATCTCCCTGGCGACGCTCTACTTCAGTGGAGGTAGGCCGGACCCTTGGCCGGGCTTCGGGACTTCCACCCTCCGTAGGCGACGTCGGCCAAGGAGGGGCACGCTTTGTTGCACGACCCGCCACCGGGGACGGCAGGGTAGGCCGACCCGAAACCCCGTCCCCAGGTGGAGGGATGGGAGGCGGACCCATTGACCTCTGAGTGGGGCGGAGTCGACAGCGGGAGCCGGCCCCCCGTCCGCTGTGCAGACGCCGACCTGGCGGCGCGCCCTGCAGGGCCAAGGTCCAGGGAACCCGGACGAACAACAGTTTCAGAGGGGCGGTTCCGGGAGGGAGCGACGACTGGAGGATGCCGAACCTTGTCCGGTTCCCGTGAGCCGGGGGGACCGGCGCTTCCGGCAGGGCCACTAGCTGGGGAGCCAGAGGGGCCCAACTCTCGTAGCGCCCCTGTGCCAGCGACGACAAATCCCGTCGTAGCTGGTATGGATGGAGGGGGAGATGGAGCCCGGGAGGGCGTGTCTTCAGCACGGGCTGGGCCGGGGTGCGATGATGGGGGGTGAAGTCCACGATCTCGCTGGACCGTGGTCCATCTCTCGTTCCCGGGTTGCGACCCAGCCCCGGGCTCTCTGGCAGCTCCGCCAGGGGGTTCCAGCCCCATAGGCTGAGCTTCTCTAGCGGCGGCCAATGCCGCAGGTGGATTCTTTTCCGGAGGATCCGACCTCCGGTACGACGGAACAGCAGAGCCAGTTGATACAAGTGTGCTTAGTATCAGCTGTACAAACTCGCCTACAGTCATGCCTTTGAAATCATCAAGTCCACTCAGTTTCAGTACCTCGTTGGCTGCGGGTGTTACTTGGACTAAATTTCTTGCCGGATTGGTAAGGGCGTCTTTGTATGTCCTTGTGGTGGTCGCATCGTTGTGTCGGCGTTGGGCCTCCCGAAACAAGACTCCTTCCTTCACTTTGATGTTCAGGACAGCTTTCTCTGACAAGAAGGACTGACAGCTGCGATATGACGCCACGTGACCCTGACCACAGTTGACGCATTTCACGGTTTCTGATTTACACTCAGAGTGTTGGTGACCTATTTCCGCACACCTTCCGCATCTAACTTCTTTCCAGCACTTGTCCGTGAAGTGACCATACGTCTGGCATCGGTAGCATCGGACTGGGTCGGGTACATAGACCCTAACAGGAACCGACTGATATCCCACGCGGACCCTATCTGGAACTCTCGCAGAGCAAAACTTCAGAATAATTGAGTCAGTATCGGTCAGCTCTCCTCTCTTTCTCCTCTTGATACGTCTCACTGTCGTCACCCCTTCCTCATACAAGCCCTCAGCAACATCCTCATCACTCACGCCGCGAAGGTCCCGACAAGTAATCACACCCTTGGAGTAGTTCTTAGAGGGGTGAGGGTGCACCGAGACGGGCACCCTAACCTCTCCCTGTCCTCGCACTTTGTGCATAAGTGTGGTCGTTTTAAGCATGCGCTGGATTTCGCGGTCGTCTGTTAGATGCACTTCTATGCCTCCGTCCGCATACGAAAAGACATCCTTGGGCGTCCCGATCTTGGAAAATGCTTGTTGGCGCTGAAATGGGTTTAGTCGGAGCGGTACTGTCCTTCCTTGGTCATCTACTTTGGCGGATCTTACGACCAGAAACTGGGGTAGTGGACGACGGTTGGGGTTTGAGGGGTTGGTTGATGATAAAGTATCCATAAGTATGTGTTTATATTCGGCGCGCTGATTCCCCGCCCACCACGGACCCCAACACGGGGACGGTCCACTTCTAAGAGAGGAGCCGCCAGGGCTACCAGCACGCTATACGCAGGCCAGTGTGCCAAAAGAGTTGCTGCGAGATCCACCGGGCACGTATCTGCGGGCGCCAGTGCCTCGGTTCGCAGGTGCTAACCAGGCACCCTGGTGGCAAACCGAGGTACGGCCCCTTTAATGATGTCAAGAGGTAGACACTGCACCCGGCAGCTCCCCCCTCAACACCCGTCACATGACCTGCTTGCCTCCAAGCCAGTGTCACGAAAACACGACGCCTGACCAGCCGATTTCCTCGTGTGGAGACTTCACGAGGCATCCACAGGATCACTAATTCGGGCCAAAGTCACGTGTTGGTAAGCTGCCCCGACTGACCCGCAGGGCAACTCCCTCAGTGACCAGGATCCCTTCATCACTACCTGCGGACCCAACGGGGTACGGCGAGACCCAGATAAGACTGAGAAGCTGGGGCCGAGGGGTTGCTAATCCCTACTCTGAACGAGTCAGAGCCCTTGCGGGAGGCACGTTTCGTCTGGCCCCTCCTCTTTGGCCGGAAGGGGCGCTTTACAAGCCTCCCCAACCGCCCGCAGGATCATTGGGGCACGCAATCCCCCCCGCCACGGAAAGGTAGTGCCTCACGGGGGGGGGGGGGGGGTAGCACGCGACCTCCTGGCATCTGTCTTGCTATCTGTTCGTTCCCGCCTTCCCAGTCCCGGATCACACCCACGACGTTCCACATTTTGCGTCTGTATTTGAAGTGTCCCGCCGGAGTCCAACGGAATAGCATCAGGGTACATGGCACACAAGATACAATACCGATGTGGGGGAACTGACTCTTAAATTGGGGACGCTATACATTTAACATAAGACCTCGCATGACAGCATCCTTGTCGTCCTTACTCCTGACCCTTCCGGCCATGGGGGGCCTTGGACGCCCTCACCAAGAGATGAAGAACGGCGACCTGGTGCCCTGCAGCAGCTCAGCGTGGTTTGCATGCTGCAGTGAACATCTATAAATGTTGTGCGTATGGGCACTAACACTTGAGCGAGTATCTTAACAACAAAGGTTTATTCGACAGTCACTAGAGCAGCCAGCGACCCGACCGTCGCATGCGCGTGTCGCGGCGTGAGACAGGGAGCGGATGTTTGCGGAGCTTATCTGTTGCCGCTGACGAAAGGCATATAAGACGTTGTAAAACAGTTCACCAAATGAAAGGTTTTTACGAGTTAAATCTGTTTCTCTCAGCGTGAAGAAATGGTGTAACGGGTAAGAAATGATTGTAGGTACAGCTGGTGGAGTTGAGCGACAAATTCCGGGTGAAGCCTGATACTGCATAGGGCACGGTGACATCTAGCGGATGGGGCGGCAGGCGCATTTTCAGTGGCGCCACCTACAACGTTGATGACGCCACCTACGGTGATGGCGCCGTCTACGGTGTCGCTGCCTACAGGTGACGCCGTATACATGAACAGTGGGTAGTGCAAAACAAATGCTTAGCCAGCTTGAGATGAGGTCAGGCTTCTTTACGTTAGGCTTAACTAGATTAATTTCATAGAAGTGAGGGTAAGTATTTAAAGTTTGCAAGAAACAACGACATAATGTTCTCTTACCCCATCCTAACAGAAGCCAAAGTATGCCAGGTGCTGCTTGTATGCTTTTGTGATGTGTTTACGTGCGCGAGTCCAAGACTCTTTTTGTCTGAATATCTATGCCTGTTAAATTTTATCACACATTTATCAACTGCAAAGCAAAGCTCTAAGCAATATCTCAATAGCAAGCTTTTATGCATTGACATAAATTGGGAAGGCATTCAAAATTTACTTTTAGGATGTGCACCAACCGACTGCAGATGCGAGGGATATGCAAGAAACAATGGAGCCCAAATGCATTGTTTTCAGGAAAGTGTCTGGTGTGGTTTCACTGTGGTCTTGTACGTGCCCTCCACAGCCGTGTTGCGCATACCGCCGGTTGTGGCAGTAAGTGCTGCCATCTACATAGATTCATCGCCGCCTACTCGTCACTTCTACCGCTGGGTGGAGGTCTTGTGGAATACGATGCGACACTTGACAGAACACAGTGTAGCACGCGACCTCCTGGCATCCTTGCCATCCTTGCTCCTGATCCTTTAGGCCATGGGGGGGAGGCGTGTACGCCCTCACCAAGAGATGAAGGACGGTGACCTGGTGCCCTGCAGCACCTGTGGCAAGCGGCTGACGAAGCATAACCTGCCAAGGCACGCCAGATCCCAGCACCAGGTCGGCCCGAAAAAGCTTCGAGGGTTTTCTGAGAAAAAGTCTAAAAGCGGAGACGGAGTCAGGCCTGTCAGAAGAGGTCAGAGGAGCGTGCGTTTAAGGACTTGTTTCTGTCACAGTCCGACAGCAAAGGACCCGACGATCCGTCGACGTCACGCAGTGTTGCGTCTGAGCATGTGGATGGAAGCGTGGCTTCTGTAGGAGGGGAGGTGGTGGAGAGCAGGCTCGTGGTGTGCATGTGGATGAAAGCGTGGCTCCTGGAGGAGGCGAAGTAGTGGAGCGCGGGCATGTGGAGTGGCCACCGGCGGCGAGAGACTATTGTCGACAAACGTCTGGCTCAACTCGGGAGTCCGACTTTTTGTTCATCAGGACGTAAGCAGCCGGCCACAGAAAATACGCGGGACGTACGGACCACCCTGACAAACATCGACAGAGGTACTCAACCGTACTCTGAGGCGACAACAGACGGCGACATAGACAACTGGCTACTTCATGACAGACGCGGCGACAAGGAGTCCGACATCTGCCGGTGGTTCAACCGCCACTCCACCGACAGAGGCACCACGGACCCGTGGTCCGATCAAGGCGTTCTCTTGGACGGCCGAAAAATAACCAACGGCTGGCAAAGCATGCGGCCTCGAACCGACATCGACTCCCTATGACGGCAGAGCGGACACGTGGGACGAGACCCCCTCCCCCAGGCTGGTGCAGCGGAAAAGGGAGGAGCGTCGTGAAGCTACTGAGAAAACCCAGCCATCGCGTACATGATTACCGGTGGCCATATGCATGCCGAATTTGAACGCGGACACCTTTTAGATACTTCGGGGGTCAAAATTGGTAATCAGCATCAAACTCACCTAGCCGCTGCCCAGTCTGTGGACGTGATTTATGACATTTCAAAGACGAGCTGAAGCAACACCTCAGGACGCCAAACCCTGTGAGTGGACGTGCCCGGCACATGCACTTGTCCATGGACAAGGTCACAGTGGATGGCGTGACGCTACAGGCTGTGAACTTGCGACTCCCTGACACCGACGCCAACACTGTGGTAGTTCACGGGACGACCGCAGTGGTGAGACCGTATCCTGACCCCGTTCCCATCTACGCAGCCACCCTCCCGCCGCGGCAGCGTGATGCGGTCACTGGATGCAACGAGACCAACGGGCGGGGTGTGCTCGCTCACGTGACTGACTACCTTAACAACGACTTGGCACTGACAATGGACGAGATTGGGCGTCAAGCCTTCTCTGCGTCTTCGGACTGCGAGGCCGTGTACTCGGGACCAGTCAGTGGCTTCGGCCGCATGTGGAGAGAGCTGCATGGAAATCCATCGTTCCTGCACCTCGGTGACCGGCTGCACCAGCTGGAGTCTCTCTGGGACAAAATTAAGCACCATTAGACATGTGCGTGGTTGGACGATCTTTTTCCAGCAGCTCAATTCGATTATAACCGTGTTCACAGCTTTGCCAAAACTGAAATGACAAACTGGACGTAAAGAAAAACTACCAAAGATGTCTGCGACTTTCGCGGAGAGCTGAGTGACGATGGGATAAGATGGCTAGAGAAAAAGAAGAGGAGAGAAGACACCAAGCAGGAGAAAACGGTGCTGTGCATTGATTCCAGCTTGAAATATCAGCTAAGGTTGAGTTCGAAATACATGATTTATGAGAAAAAGATTGGGTATCTGTGGACTTCCAGGCGACCAAAACAGTTCTAAGCGAAAATAAAGGGCATATGAGAGGTTGAAAAAAATCATTCAATGATTGCTAAATTTGTGAACTTGAAATCTTAGGCCCCATTACACCGTCTAGGGACTCATGCTGTTTCCGGGGGATCTATATGCCCACCTGCAAGGATTACTTCGATCGTTAGGGAACATTCCACGCTGCCCTTCATTTCTTTGCATTTGCTCGGAGGACCCTACGCTCTTGCCGGAGCCCTTTCTGTCAACGTGCCGGGGCATTTGTCAATCACGGGCCCATCCACGGAGTCTTTCCATTCGCCAGAAAGGCTCTGTGAGCTATAGCCGGGGTATTCTCGGTTGTTCAGGGACCCTTTACGTGGGTCTCGGTTAACCTACCGACACACTTGTGATATGCTCATGGGCCCCCTACATTGGTCTAGGACGTTTCCAATTCTCTGTTACTTGCTTAGCGTCCTACACTCTCGTCGGGGGCTCATCTGATGGCCTGCTTGGACACACTCAGTCGTTCGAGGACCCTCCACACTGGGTGTTGGGTACTTCTTTTCTGAAAGGGGGGACCCTACGCTCTTGCCGGGACCCCATCTGTTAACCTGTTCGGGCACACTCAAATATCTGGGGGCCCTCCACATTGTGTCTTGGGTGCCTTCTATGTGAATGGAGGGCCCTACGCACTTGTCGGGGGGCCCCATCTGTTTGCCTCCTTGGCTACACTGGATCGTTCGAGGGCCCTGTATATTGGATCTTGGCGCTTTGAATTTAGGGCCCTACACTCCTGTTGGGGCCATGTGATAGTCTACTCGGGCATCCTCCATCTTTCGGGAGCCCTGTGCACTGGGTTTTGGGTACTTGTTATCTGAATGGGCGGCTCTACGCTCCTGTCGGGCCCCTTCTGGTAACCTGCTCGGGCACATTCCATCGTTCGAGGGGCCATTTACATAAAGTCTTGGGTGCGTCCCGTTTGATTGGAGGACCTTATGCTCTTGTTGGGAGCCCTACCTGTTAACCTGCTCTGGCACACCCGCTCATGCCGGGGCTCTCTTCGTTGGATCTTGGGTACTTCCTATTTAAATGGAGGGCCCTACACTCTTGACGGGGACCCTATATTTCAACCTGCTCGGGCACACTCGATCGCTGGGAGCCCTATATATTTCGTCGTAAGCATTTCTTATTGGAATGGATGGCCCCATGTTCTTGGCGAGCCCCATCTATTAACCTGCTCGGGCCGGTAACGGATGCAAGGGGGGGGGGGGGGAGGCACGGGCCCATGTCCCCATGGACCATGCCGAGAGGACCTGAAGGCTCCGAAGGGTTCCATAACCGACCGAACAGACCAGTACAACAAAATTGGACGCCTTTGGACTACAGACGACTGAGAACAATTGATAACAAATGTAAAGAGTTCATGAGCAGACGAAGGTAATTTTTCCTTCCTGAAAAGGTGTTGCTTAGGGGAAACATTTTGGGTCTCATTACTGCGATTTACTAATTACTCATTACATTACGCTGTCCAGAGGCCTTATGCTGCAACCCGGGCCCTATATGTCCACTTGCTGGGTCAGTCTGATCGCTAATGAGCTTCCCATGTTGCCTTTTGATCTCTTTGCATTTACTCGCAGGGCCCAACGCTGCTGTTGGGACGTTATCTGCTTTCATGTCTGGGCTCTCTTGATCGATCAGGTTTTCCTCCACGGATTTTTTCCCATTCGCCCGCAACGCTCTATGCGCTTTGCTGGAGCCCAACATGACAGGGTACAATCAGTTGTTCAGGGGCACTTCATATAAGTCTCCGGTTCTTTCCACTTACGCCGACGGCCTTGCGCTGTTGCTGGGGTCCTTATAAGGGAAGACACCGAGACATTCGATACTCAGGGGACCTCTTCCTTGATGGAAGGATTCTTCCTTTTGATCTCATTTGCGGAGGACTCTTCACTCCTATGGAGACTTTTTCTGTTAACGTGCTCGTACGATCTTTACTCATGGCCTTTGATAATCCCATTTGCTCGGAGGGTCTTGTGCTCCAGGTGGGGCAACACATGTCAGCCTGCCGGGGCACCACCGATCGTTTAGGGGCTAACCATGCTGGTCTCGGACTCTTTTTGATTGCTCTAAGGACCCCATACTTGCTGACGGGAGCCACTTTGTTGGCCTCCTGCAGCACCCATGTTCCCTCAGGTTTCGTCCCAATTGCCCTTGGTGCCTTCGCCTTAGTGCAGTAGTCAAATATGTGCCGATGAATTTTTACGCGCAATTGCCGAACGTCATTTTACATGCCGCCGACGTCGTATGTATCATTTCCATCGGCTATTGAGCGCGTGACACTTATTATACTAGTGCATCACGTCGTAAACATACTTTGAATGCTCGGCTATGTTGCACTTTTTTACAACAAAGGAAAAATCCTGCATTAGTCATCAGCCATCAGCTGATTACATCGCCCAGCCGGCTAGCCGTAAATACATAACCTAAGAATCAAGTCCGTGCTTGGTTCTGATGGTTGTTAGCAGCCAACTCAAGTTTATTTTGCCTGTTGTTCCGAAACACATAGTCTAAAAATCACAGCATTTAACATGGTCATTTGACAGCTGTTTTAACATAGTCATGAAACGGTGTGGTAGTGGCGCAGGGAGAAGGGGGGTGAAGGGTATGTGCCCCCCCCCCCCCCCCACATATTCACCATTTAGGTCCTGAAAGGCCTGAGAGGCCCTGGGGACCGAAGATTTAGGCCCTGTTTGACGATCAAAAGGGTCTGAAGGTCTGGCCGGATATCGGGGATGATGGCCGGGGTCCGGCCCGCCGGACCAAGCACTCAAATGCCAGTCAGAGGCACCACAGGTACCAAACACAACCCACCACTACCGAACATTCGACGCCGTTTCTGTGTGGCCACTGGAATCCATTTTTCAAACAGCGACAAGGCTGGTGAGCTAGCGGCCTCCCGTGTCGTCAGAGGCCCACCGTGACCTACAGCGGGACACCGTTTCGTGGCATATGCATGCAACCGCATACTTTCTTTCAGGCTCGCATGCGGTTAGGTATTGCACGGGCCCTAACACTCGCTGTTGCTTTGTGTTTTATAAGCCGTGTTGGTCCCCGTAAATGATCGGCCGGGGACAGAATGCTGTGATTGCTCCGATCATGATGCTTGAGATTCACAACAGCACACGGTTCATGGTATATGCACATAATCGCTTACACAACTTGCTTCAGTCTCGCATACTCTATACTCTCCAATCTTGCAATGCGTCAGCCTTGACGCACCCTGTTGCTATGTGCCCAGTGGACCGTGGTTGTCTCCGGGAATGCGCTGCAGATGATGGCATATTTCAATTGCTCTTCTGAACAAAAATGGCTTCCGCTTATGATCGCACGGGTGAAAACTACTTTGCAGCGTTTGATGTTACAGGCCATGCTGCCGCCCGGAACGAAAATAGTTGTTTTACGCCTATCGCCAGCCCTGTTGTCAACTCCGCTTCTATTGTACGCTTGTTGAGATGTTTGCGTATTTTCGCGCGTCAAATGTAACCGATATACTTTATTTTTAAGATAAAGACACGCTTCATGGAATATCCAATTAGCCGCACACCAACCTTGTCTCACATTGGCAGGATGGTGGGCATTGCGTTGGCCTAAGCGCACGCTATTGCTATTTGCATAGAAGGCCTTTCTGGCTCCTGTCAATGACTTGCCGGGTCTAGAATACTGTAAATGTCCTCTGAACAGCTTTAAAATTACGTCCCTTCGTCGTTGCACCTATGGAAACTGTATCGACACGCTTGAAATGGACAGCCAATAGTGGCGACCGAAACGTACAATACCCGCTTGTGTTTATTAACGGCCCTTATGCTAACTCAGAGCGAACTCACACAAAGGAAGTTTTGTTCAGGATGACTAGTTCACTGTCTCCATCAAAACAGCAAAATCATTAAACACATTCTTAAAAAAGTGTTACTTGTGGTTCAGCCGATGCAAGCCGTGTACACACGTTTCAAATGGGCAAATAATGCTGGCGGCTGAAATGTCAAGGGTCCGCTGATGCTTTTTAGCAGCCCTAATGGTAGATCAGAATGGTCTTACCTACGTGAAATTTTAATTTGCATTATTTGAAACATCTTGCAGTAGTTTCCAGATGCAGCAAAGTAAGACCACACAGTTATCTTTGAGATTTTGTGGCAGGCGGCCGCAAAGTCAATTGGGCAAGCTGGATAAAAAAGGCAATTTGTCGACTGCCACTGAAACCCGTAGCATACGCAGAGGAACGCCTCAGAAAGTGAGTGTGCCCGCATTCATATTTAAGCCTATTATTCCATTTATTGTTACAGGGTTCACACTGTACATTCTCAGAAAGTGGGGTTGCCATGGCATCCACGAAACTCCGTCCTCCGTCTGTGAGACAAGGGCACACATTCGTTTATGTCTCCGGCCGCATCCGTGGATCTCTCGCCTTGTCATATCATCCGCTACGCTCTAGACTTCAAATCAACACACGCTTCACGGTATATGCAATGAGCCGCACCCAAGCCTGACTTCATACTCGCAAGGCGGTTAGGTACTGCGCCGGCCTGAACGTGGGCTGTGGTCAAGTACCTAATAATCCGTGGTGGTGCCCGCTGATGATCTGCTGAGCCTAGCGTGTTGAAATTCGCCTCCAAACAATTCAAAAAGGTTTGTATTAGTGCTTGCACCGATAGAAACAATATTCACACGTTTGAAATGGGCAGGTAGTGCTGGCGGCCGAAACGTAAGGAGTCCGTTTATGCCTCTCACCGGCCTTCTTGGTAAATCAGAGTGGACTCACTTGAACGCCAACATATCATTTTGAACACATTGCAGGAGTTTCTGAACGCCGCAAAGTTGTGTCATGCAGGGAAATTCGAGATGTCACAGCAGGCGACCGGAGGGTAAATTGAAGAAGGTGGCATGTGGATCGGCGCTGCCCGCCGAAACCTAGGCTGAGGAACAACTCAGAAAAGGTCGTCGCTTATACTCATTTTGCATTGGATTCTTCCATCTGTTGTCATAAGGTAAACGGTCAGCATTCTTGGATGGCGCGGTGCCATGGAACCCACGGAACCTACGTTTCTATGACTGGATCCCAAAAAGCACATGTTAATTTAATTCTCCGTCTGAAATGCGTTCGTTTCTCTCCTATATCAGGCGCAACCATTCTGATATTTTTTTAGACAAGTGCATGTCTCACATGTACATATAGCTACATGCAAACATTGTTTCAGACCCGCAGGCGGTTAGGTAGTGCAATGTCTTCAACGTACGCTGTGGGTATGTGCCTAATAATACGTGGTGGTCCATCGTGGTTGTCTGCCGAGCGATGCATGCTTCATGTGAACTGTGAACATTTTTAAAGTGATTTCCGCTCCTGATTGCACCAGTGGCAACTACGCTGACGTCTGAAATGGACGCATGACGCTGGCAGCCGAAACGCAGAGAGTCCGATAGCGCCTATTTACCGGCCCTATGGGTAACTCAGGGTGACCCCACCCGAGTGAGATTCCGTTCAGGAGTGATACAGAGGCTTACAGGGGTGATATTAAGCGCGGCCGTGTTGGCACGTGAAAGACGCGATTCCTGTTCCTCCCGCTTGGACCAGAGACATCGAGGGGCCTGGCGCGGAGGCGGCATGGTATGCAGGCAGACACGCATGCATTCGAGTATGTGGGTTAGGGTACGCACACTGGGAGAACAGCGTTCCCCACTTGATTACGACGAGCATCATGCAACTCTGCGAAGCAATGTCTTTTTATATTTGTTAATGCTTGCGGTCCCTCGTTGAAAAATGAGAAGCGCGTACATTTTAATGTATCCTTTAAACATGTTGTGGTATATTTACAGCTTGTGGTGGTAGGTTAGACATTCGGAAAACCTACTGCTGGTTACACCAACACTAAAATCAATTTTCTCGAAAATGCGTTAAGTGAGTGTTTGAATTGACGTGACCGCTGTACAAGCTGTTGGTCTCCCGGGCCCATTGAGAGGATTGTGTGATTTGCACGCTTACGGCATCGCGGTAAACGGAGGACAGGCAAGCAGAACAAAGTCTTTCAGTAATTTGAGCTGCGCGGGCGCCGCACGCGAGTCTGACGCCGCTCCCGCCATGTTGGCTTGACAACCATTCGCTGCTCATTCAGCTGCTAGTGGAGGCGGAGGAGGGAGGGAGCAGGTGGGTCAGCAAGAGTTACAGGTCAGCTGCTTTGTACGGTAAGATTTGGACGGCTTGCCAGCCTGACGGAGGCTGGTAATCACTTCTTAGTGGGATCGTTGCAGTACGGCGGACTGGTGCCGGCGAGGTTACAGTGTTACAGTGTTACAGTGTTAGTGTTACTGTGCCACAGTAGTAGTAACTGGTGTTCCGGCCGTTGTGGCCAGCGCAGCCACATAGCGCCTGTCTAGCGGCTCCGTCTTGGGTCGGTGTTAGTGTTACTGTGCTACAGTAGTAGTAACTCGTGTTCCGGCTGCTGTGGCCAGCGCAGCCACATAGCGCCTGTGTAGCGGCTCTGTCTTGGGTCGGTGTTAGTGTTACTGTGCTACAGCAGTAGTAACTGGTGTTCTGGCAGCTGTGGCCAGCGCAGCCACATAGCGCCTGTCTAGCGGCTCTGTCTTGTGTCGGTGTACACGGTGCCGGATCCCCGTTCTCCGCAACTCAAGACCGAGATATATTGACGGAGCACCTGTGGCATTCATCAGTCTTGCTATGTCTGTGTTAAACTGTAGGTAACATTGGTCCTCGCCCGTGTTCCCGATGCTGCGGACGGTGTCCGGCCCGCGTCCTGTACGGGTTCGCGCCTCTGACGGCGCGCTCTTTCAGATGACGAACGCCGCTTTCGTCGCCACCGTGGGACCGGGCATGGTCTCGATTTCACGTGGACACGTCCGTCTGCCGCAGTACTACAGCACCGTGTACATGGCGGGGCCGCATGGCTACGTCTCAAGGTCAGAGCTTTAGTTCCTGGACCGCAGACTGCTAGAACAAGGTGTAGGATTATTCACCAATTCAGCAAACTTATAGGAGGTGTATGTCCGCGTATGTCTGCATTTACAGAGAAGCTTTCAATGGATAAGCTAAATCACAAAATATGCATGCTACTTTAAAAACACCCAAATTTATGACGTAAATCACTTCGACTCAACGCAGCCCCAGAAAACACCTGCGCACCAACTCAGTGCGACGATGTGCTATGCGCCACCATTTTCCACGTGCGCACAGCTCACATGACACTTCTTGGTGTGCATAGATTTAATTCAGCGTGGGCGCGATATCACGCTGATGTCCAGCAGCATCGGATGGATGGGTCCAGCTGTTGACTCTGCTCACTGGTAGTGACTTCAAACAAACAGTAAAATGTGTTAGATCTTACAGTGTGACGACTGTGTGCCAGACGCTCTTGAGAGCCGATTTGAGAGCAAAACTATCCGTGCTATCGGGTCGACTTTTGACGCAAGCTTCCCAGCATCACGAAAGCTGAAAAGCAGCCACCATTTAGACTTTTCGGGTGCTGGCTTCTGGTCCCAAGGCGACCGGCACGCTGATTTGGCGCCACCGCGCAGCGTGTACCCGGACGGCGCCCTGCCGCCGGCGCCGCTGCTGCCGCCGCTGCTGCCGCCGATGCTGCCGTCCGCGCCGCTGCTGCCGACGTCAATGCCGCCGCCGCAGCAGCAGACGCTGCCGCTGTTGCCGCTGCCGACGTCACCTTCGCCGCCGTTGTATCTGCTGATGCCGCCGCCGACTCTGGAGCCGGTGACCTGGGTTGACGGGCTGACGGGTTGTGACAGGCGGCCGTGATTCACGACGGGCGGCCGCTGATACGGCACAGCGGCGCGCTCCGGCGTCGCCGCCGAACGGGAGGCCGGCCGCGGCTCGTGTGGCCTCCGACGCCCCTCTCACCTCCGCCCACCGTCAGCCTGCCCTCTCCCCGGGGCCGGCAGCAGCGACGCGACAGAGCGTAGCGTGACGGCTGGTGCCGGCACTCCAGGCCGTTCTGGGGCCCAAATAGTCCAGCAGCCACTCGCCCATGGACGGTGCTCTTGCGTTTATGAAAAGCCTGCGTCCGCATAGCAGGGAAACAATTCATCGGGTCACGCGCTAACAGATCGGTTGTCGCGGGCGGGGAGTCGTGTACTTCAGGTCAGGTCATCAAATACGAGTTCGGGGAATATGCGGGTGAGATCCCTTGCCGTTCCGTTTGACATGACGGAAATGACGAGATGGTTCTTCGCGGTGCCCACCATTTCTGCCAATGTTGGAGGTAGGCGACGCCAGATAGCCCCAGCAG
>NW_023596665.1:0-65000 GCF_011947565.3 Pollicipes pollicipes | reverse complement strand
GCCATCAGAACACGAGGCGAAGAGCTATTACCGTGATGATGACAAGGTCCTGCAAGCATCGTCTTGCAGGACCTTGTCATCGTCATTGTCATCATCATCGTCATCATCACTGCGCATGACAGTGATACGCACATCAAGCTCACTAACAAATAAAGCAACGAAATACTTTGGTAGCCTCACAGGCCTAAAACGCCGGCCGCATCGGTAAGCAGCACTACCCCACCTCAAGCACCGACATCGACATCAGTGCGATGACCGGTAGCCAATCAACGAGCAGATGTTTCAAAGACCCATCCAATCCAGTGCAACGTGTTGCGATTGGCCTCGGGCGTCCATGACGACATTGAATCAAAATTCTAAGCTTATCGGAAAGATTACGAGAAAACTGGTATTACTGATCAAAGCGCGCGTGTTTCATGTAACAATAAGTGGAAAGTATAAAAAGGTGGGATATTTTATTCAATGAAGGCGTGTCGCTTTTAAGGTCGGAATTGTAAAGTACCTGCACGTACGTCAATGGCCAAGGCATGTCCCATTAAAGTTGTAAAGCTAGATTTTCCAATGTATCATAAGCCACCCTGCAATTTACGGCATCTGCACAGGCCTTGGTCTGCCGGAGATCTGTTGCATCGTGTTGATCCAAATAGTGCACTTTAAACGAGTCCAGACAGGCTCCGACTTGATCGCAAAATATTTGCTAAAAGAGCAACGTGATCGAAAGGCCGCAAATGTTTACCTACAAGCTGGTAAACCCTCGTCGAATAAACATTGTTCGGTGCGAGCCAAACACTGATTGGAACAGTTCCCTTGAAACCCGCCATTTCAACAGGAAAACCCTGAGCATTTGACGATAACACGTGCAAAACCTGGATTTGCAGCACAAACCGGATGCGTCCCGTCTGGGTGCACCAGTAAACAGCTCTATTCAAACCTAACAGGCGGCACTCTACCGTTAAGCTCCCCGCCTCCACATCATCCTAAAATGGCCTGCCCGTCGCGCCCAAGCTCACGGCATTAACTTCCGATATAACAGCATTCAGCTGTCAGGAGTCAGTGACCGGCCAGCTGATGCCTTCCGTTCCTGGACACGCCGGGTGCGATATGTTTCAAACCTGACCCGGAGCCTGATTTTAGATCTCGCGCTCACCAGATGCACCCGGAATTCCGAGCATTCTGATTTTGACTCCGTGATTTACTGGCCATCAGGCCGCTCCAACTGTGGCCGTCCATCCAAACACGTCACGGAGGCTTACTCGACCCGGGAGGCAGCAGCCGTCGGCTCATAGTCCAATATCAGAGCTTCATGCTGGCGGAGCACGAGGCCCGGCCGCCAGGATCTGCCTGCTGTCTGCCCCCTCAGCCCCCCCCCCCCCCCCTCCCCCGGTAGGGAAGAGCACCAAACGGCGCCGTGTACCGCTGATAGCCAGCGCATCGGCAGAAGCCAATCAGCATCGCGAAACAACGCCTGCAAGTGGGCTTGAGCCCTGGAGCCTCATTCAGTGTCGCGCCGCCTCTCCAGTTCACACCAGTGGAGGCCGCTCCCCAGCCGGGCGACTCGCTATGGAGCTAATCAGCAGGCATTGACGTGCCACCTGACATATTTGAACAGAGACGTCGCTGTTCAGCTCAATTCCTCGCAAACTTAAGGATGGATCTCTTCCAACATTTGACTAACCTGGCACAATCATTTCCGGACCAATCTCACATTTCCAGCTGTTGGTACAAGCTGTTGTGTCTCTTCCCCCCCCCCCCCCTCCCACCCCTCCTCTCCCCTTGCACGCTTCCACGCTAAGTTTCTAAGTTTCCGGTTAGTTTCTAAGTTAAGTTTCCGGAACAAGCTTCCTTTTGCTCCCCTCGTGGAACACGACGTTTGCATGCAAACGACGCCCGCTGTAGGCGACAACGGTCACACTACCGCCCAGCCGCGGACAAACAGCCGTCGCACCCACCTCGATTCGTTCAGCCCAGCCCCAGCAGGTCAGCCGACACACTCACCTCCAATCACGGCCGGTCAGCCGGCACACTCACCTCCAATCACGGCCGGTCAGGCGGCACACTCACCTCAAATGACGGTCAGCGTGGCCTTGGCGCGCACCGGATCGCCGATGCCGTTCTCGGCCACGCACTCGTAGGCGCCCTCGTCGGTGATGGTGCGTACAGGCTCCACCCAGAAGCCGTTGCCCTGCGGACACTCCACCAGCGAGTTGGGCAGCAGCGGCTCGCCGTTGCGCCACCACTTGATGAGCGGCGGAGGATCGCCGCGCGCCCGGCAAAAGAAGGCCGCCGTCTCGCTGTACGGCACACGGCACCTTCCGGTCGCGCGGACGCTCGATAAAATCGGGCGGATCTGCCGAGAGGAGGAGAGGGCGGATCTGCCGAGAGAGGTCACTATACGACGCGGCTGGCCACGGCCCTTATACGGCCGGCGGCGCGTCCGGGCCGCTGAGAGCGGCACGCTCAACGACGACGAACGCGCGGCCTCACTCGACGGCCGATTGGGGCGAGGCCGTCTATCCCGGGTGGCCGAGTCTTCCTCCCGCAAAGGCAAGGAACCGCCCGAGGCCCGACCGCATCCCCCAAGAATGCGCCTTGAAAGAATGAAGCGACCCCATTCCCATCCGACCAAGGAAGTCGTGGACGACTCGCAGCAGCCGTGCCACCGTTCACCGCTGCCTCCGTTCAACAAGACGAACCGCTCGGCGTCCGTCCGTCCACATATTGCGACGCTGTAAGGAACATCGCCACACAGCGGCCACGGGTGACGGGCTAATGCGGCGGCTCGATACCGACGGAGCCTGGTGACTCCGTTGGCCCGTCTGGCGCAGCCGTGTCCGCAAACAGAGCCCCCGACAGCGACCAGAGCGCCGAGGGCACAGCCGTGTTAGAAAACAAAGCCCCCGGCAGCGACCAAACGGAGGAGCGCGGAGCGCGCAGCCGTGTCCGCAAACAGAGCCCCGGCAGCGGCCAAACGGAGGAGCGCCGAGGGTGCAGCCGTGTCCGCAAACAGAGCCCCCGGCAGTGGTCAAACGGAGGAGCGCCGAGAGCGCAGCCGTGTCTGCAAACAGAGCCCCCAGCAGCGACCAGGGCGGCGAGGTCCGCCCGTACAGGTGAAAACGACGCGGCGTCGCGGCGGTGGCGACCCTCAGGTCGGTCCATCGCCCGACCTGTCAAGGATAATGGCGGCCGGCGACGCCCCGACAGCCACCACGCTGTTCTGCGTGCTGCACGTATGTGCTGTGTGCTGCACGCATACACAACGACATGGCTGGACCTAGACCATGTTACAGACTAGTACCGCCGAGGGCACAATATCTCCGTGTACCGTGTGCAAAGCTCCGCATGTCTCGCAAAAGGCCGCCATGAATCCTGTGTTCAGTGACGTCGGCAAAGAGCAATGGGTCAGGCGTCGAAACGATGTGTTAAGAATATCACTACTTTTGCTTCATGTAAAATATGACGGCATTTGCTTCATGCAAAAACAGAGAACGTACGTCTCTGCGCACGGTAACGGAGACTCATGGCACGCCTCTGAATGTATAGTTCACAGTCCACCGCAACTTCCGCTTCGCCCGCTGGGTGGAAGGAGCACCGCGTCCCAGCACGACACGCTCACTCCGATTTGGATCCAGGGCACGCGTTTATTTGCGCTGGCATTGGTTCAGTCTTTGCCTTTACCACAAGGCTGCATTAAGGTTTCGCAGCTCTAGGATATCGATGATGTCCAGGACCGCTTCAGTTCTCTCTCGAGCCCATACCGACAGCCGTCCCAACTAATGTGTACCTGACCTCCATATTGTCGGGCAAGAAGATGCCTCTGAAAGCAAGCTTGGCCGAAGACGCGTCGCAAAGAGGTATGCGGCCAGCGGCGCAGACATGGCACCACAGCGTGCCACGCGGGGTAGCGCGTGGCGGCCGACCTATCGGCGACCAACCGCCAGCGATGCGGGTCAGCCTGCCACTCAGGCAGCGTGCGGTGGCTGTACCCACCGGCGACAAACCAACGGCGAGCATTGCGGGTTAGCATACCACTTCAGACTTGCATCACGCGTGCCATCTAGGAGTGGAAATCTAAACATCTCGAGGCCATATCACACAGTCGGTGGGCAGCTAAGAAAGCTCGACAATGGTCAACGAAATTCGAGGAATAACCAAAACCAAACCCATGTCTAACCCAATCGGAACCAGGCTGCAGAAAACGCGAACAAGGCGACATCTGAGAATCCAAGCTAGGAGAACACTTCAACGCGCACTGGGACGAGGCGACACCAGCTATTTTCAACGTCGCTGACGCTTCCCCAGATGCACGTCGGCACGGTCGGCGTCAATGCCTCTCCGCACTGCGGTTCGTCTGTCTCAACAAAAAGACACGTCACGACGTTTCGTACAATTGGGTGCGATTTGCAAGCGTGCTGGTGCGGCCCGCCGTCAGCCCCCCCCCCCCCCCCCCCCCCTCCCCCCGGCGTAGGGTGGACACGTTCGGCTAACAGCCCGCCCCGTTCCTCACATTCAATCAATAGAGCCGCGGCCGTCTGTTTCAGATGATGGTCACAAAGCCGCGTTAACACAGCGTCGGGAGCGACACAACTACTAACACACCGGGGAAGTCCGCCGGCTCACCAAAAACGCGCTTACCGGCGCGGGCGTCGATAATCGGCCAACCCGGACCACGGGTGGGCCAGGTGTCGCCGAGCGGTGCGGGGCCTGATGTCGCCCAGGTCGGGGGCGTTATCACAGAGCCCACGCGCGTCACGGCCACCGCACTTGACGTCACAGGCTCAGCCAAAGTGGCCGCTGAGGCGAGCATCTCGTGCATCTTGGCCTGACCCTGTGCAATAGGGCCAGGATTGATGGACTCCTGGGACCAAGACCGGCTTTGCCAGTGGCATTGACAGGCACCAGTGGCATTGACAGGCACCAATGGCATTGACAGGCACTAGTGGCATTGACAGGCACCAGTGGCATTGACAGGCACCAGTGGCATTGACAGGCACCAGTGGCATTGACAGGCACCAGTGGCATTGACAGGCACCAAGCGTTGTGCACGCGCCGTGTCTTCATCCAGCGGACCAGAAACCGCATGCAAATGTGATCAAAGCAGCTGGACATACCCAAAATCCCAGCTGGCTCCCTCGTGCGCGTCCTGTCTTTTTTCAGTGACGTTCACCCCTCGTGCGTCCAGTGTTGCCCGTCTCAGGCGTCTCCAGAGACCTCCAGTGTGCCCAGTAGCACCCGTTCCTGATGTCTTCAGTGACGGCCGCTCCCGGTGTACCAACTGACGCTCGTCCCCCATGTCTCCAGTGACGGCCGTCTCCGGTGTATCTACTGGCGCACCTACTCTCTCCTCTCTCTCTCTCTCTCTCTCTCTCTCTCTCTCTCTCTCTCTCTCTCTCTCTCTCTCTCTCTCTCTCTCCTCTCTCTCTCTCTCTCTCTCTCTCTCTCTCTCTCTCTCTCTCTCTCCCTCTCTCTCTCTCTCTCTCTCTCTCTCTCCTCTCTCTCTCTCTCTCTCTCTCTCTCTCTCTCTCTCTCTCTCTCTCTCTCTCTCTCTCTCTCTCTCTCTCTCTCTCTCTCTCTCTCTCTCTCTTCCTCTCCTGCAGCGGCCAGAAACTATGCACCAGCCTTGGATAACGACTTCGTGACGACACCGTCTAACATACACTCCTGATTTGTTAAAAAATATGTATTCTGAAAAACTGAATGCGTTGTACTATGTAACTCACAGCACAGATCGTGAGCTGACAGGAGTTGAGGTAAGCATTTGCTCACGTGTCACATAGGTCGAAAATTATGACGAAATACAAGCCATCCCTGTAATATGGTCATAAGACGGATCTACAGCAGCTCAGCATGGTTTGCATGCTGCAGTGAACACCCATGACCAGTGGGTAGTGCAAAACAAATAGATAGTCAGGGTAAGATGAGGTAAGGCTTCTTTATGTTAGGATTAGCTAGGTTTATTTAATGGAAGTGAGGGTAGATATTTAAAGTTTACAAGAAACAGCGACATAATGTTTTCTCACCCCATCCTAACAGAAGCCAAAGTATGCCATGTGTTTCTTGTATACTTTGGTGATGTCTTTATGTGCATGAGTCCAGGACTCTTTCTGTCTGAATGTTTTGTGCTGGTTGAATTTCATCACACATTTCTCAGCTGCAAAACAAAGCTCCAAGTAATATACCAATAGCAAGCTTTTATGCATTGGCGGAAATTAGGAAGGCATTACAAATTTACTTCTATGATGTGCACCAACGAACTGCGGATGCGAGGGGATATGCAAAAAATGATGGAGCGCAAATGCATTTTTTTCAGAAAAGTGTCTCGTGTGGTTTCACTAAGGTCTTGTATGTGCCCTCCAGAGTCGTATTACGCATACCGCTGGTTGTGGCAGTAAGTGCTGCCATCTACAAAGATTCACCACTTACTCGTCACTTTTTACCGCTGGGTGACAGGACCTGTGGAATACGATACGACACTTGTCGACAGAACACAGTGTAGCACGCGACCTCCTGGCATCCTTGCCATCCTTGCTCCTGATACTTTAGGCCATGGGGGATGCACCAAGAGATGAAGGACGGCGACCTGGTGCCCTGCAGCACCTGTGGCAAGCGGCTGACAAAGCATAACCTGCCAAGGCACGCCAGATCCCAGCACCAGGTCGGCCCGAAAAAGCTTCGAGGTTTTCTGAGAAAAAGTCTAAAAGCGGAGACGAAGTCAGTCCGTCAGAAGAGGTATGGGGAGCGTGCGTTTAAGGACTTATTTTTGTCACAGTCCGACAGCAAAGGACCCGACGATCCGTTAACGTCAGCGGTGTTGCGTCTGGGCATGTGGATGGAAGCGTGGCTTCTGTAGGAGGAGAGGTGGTGGGGAGCACGCATGTGGAGGTGGAGCAGGCTCATGGTGTGCATGTGGATGAAAGCGTGGCTCCTGGAGGAGGCGAGGTGGTGGAGAGCGGGCATGTGGAGGTTACGTTGGCCTGTGGTGTGCAGATGGAGGGAGAAGTGACCGCTGTAGGAAGCGAGGTGGTGGATGAGAGCAGGGCCGTAGAGAATGTTGCGGCGAGGAAGACTGGAGGTGCAGGTGTGGTAGGAGGCACTGACGTGCATGCGCTTGGAGGAATGCCGACTGCGTTTGTTGAAGAGAAGAAATGTGCGTGCTGTGATTGCCACCGGCGGCGAGAGGCTATGATCGACAAACGTCTAGCTCAACTCGAGAGTCTGACTAGTTGTGCATCAGGACGCAAGCAGACGGCCACAGACGAGACGCGGGACGTGCCGACCACCCTGACAAACATCGACAGAGGTGCCAACCGGACAATGAGGCGACAACAGACAGCAACATAGACAACTGGCTACTCCTTCATAGACGCGGCGACAAGGAGCATGGCATCTGCCGGTGGTGTAACCGCCACTACACCGACAGAGGCACCACGGAACGGTGGTCCGATCAAGGTGTTCTCTTGGACGGCCGAAAAAAACACCGGCTGGCTCAGGCCACAGGCTCAGGGGCGGAATGCCGCCTGGCCTTCCCATGTCTGGACCTCCGTACTGGGGTGACGGGCTGTGCCCTAGCCGTCCCACGCAGGGTCCACTGAAGCAGTCTGGAGGCGGACCGTAGCTGCAGGGTCCCATGTCTGGGCCACCGCAGCCGTCCTGCGGTCCGTGCCCCGACGGTGCCACGTCGGCGGTGAAAGATCGCTTTAGGCGTGAGGTAAAACTCTGAAAGTGCCTCAAACGGAGAGCAGCAGGGTTGGGTACGAACAATTTCAACCATTTTTGGCCGACAGAAGTACTCTCCTGCTGCGTTCATCGACTATTCACGTTGCGAATAACGCGGAGAATTCGTTGACAAGCCCATGGATTCCCTGGTGTATATCAGTGTCGCCAATAAATTACGGCAGTAATACACTAGAAATGAACAACTACCAAGTCCTTGTGTTGGTGTTCTCTCTTCTGTTGCCTGTGGAAGTTTCCTGTTCTGTTGCCTTGCTTTTCCGTCCTGGAAAGCCTCGCCCCTGGGTCCCGGACTGCTCGCTGGGTCCCGGACCACCCCCCTGGGTCTCGGACTGCCCCCTGGATCCCTGACTGCCTCCCCTGAGTCCCGGACTGTCACCTGGGTCCCGCACTGCTTCCCCTGGGTCCCGGGCTGCCCCCTGGGTACTGGACTGCCTCCCCTGGGTCCCGGACTGGCCCCTGGGTCCTGGACATCTGACCGCGCGATACCAGCGCCGCCTGCGGCCTCGGCCAGTCCATTGGGAAAGCCCCGCAGCTGAGGCAGTCCTGCGGCCGCCGGAAGGCATGCGCCGGCAGATGGCAGTGCGCGCCGGAGTCATGGCACGATGACCAAGCACAATGCATGGTCTGGTCCGTCCAGGCAGGAGCGCCGGCCGCAGGGGACCGTTTGTCCGCAGTCTCGTCACCAGTTTACCCATGTCCAGTGTCACGCAGGCGAAGTTGCTGGACCATGTGCACCGGATAGGAATGTCCCGTTCCAACTGGCTCCTCAGCGCTTGTCTCACTCTCCACAATGAAGCCAGCACAGCGACACGTGTACCCGGCATATCAGAGCCACCGCATCTTGCACATTGGCGGTGTTAGAGCAACGTGTACCTGCCCAGAGCACAGGGGTCCTCCGATTCATAAATAGCTCTTCTGAGCCGGCAAACCCCGAGCACAAAACGGGATCTCCTGTCCAGAGCAGGAACTGGCTAGATCATATAAGAGAGTTCTGTTCCATAACATTGGCCGCTTTCAAGAACCTCCTGAACTGAGGTAAGGACTTTCTAGCTCAGCTCAATAACTGACACACGAAGACCAGGACAGGCTTCATTTTAGAGCATCGTGACTTTTCGTGCAGCTGACGCTTTGCTTAGATCCTCCGGTTGTGTGTTCCTTTGACTCCTTTTTCATTTTCATTTTTGCCCTCACCCTTATCCTGATGGCTATTTAACCAACTTCCACGTTTAGCCTATTTCAAGTTGCATCCCCCGGCTTCAATCTTTTTTACTCGTCAACGACTTGACATTCATTCATTTTTCTTTACCTTTAGCGCTTTGCCAATTTGAAATTGTCGCTTGACTTTTCTACTGTTGCTTGTTTTCTTACTTGCTTTATCCCATCGGATTTGAGCATTTTGCGTTTTTCAAAATCAAACACTAAAATATGCGCTACTAACGTCGAAACTCATTTCAAAAATGTGATTAAAAAATATCGAAATTCCCCCCTACGAGGCTCAAAGATGATGTGAGAAGCGTCCAATTCGTCCAGACGCTGCAGTTATGCAATTTTTAGTAATCCGCACTCGCAAATAATTTGTCTTCTAATTTTCCGCTTTTACGCACATTTGTTGCACTCGTCACCGCCAAAATATCGAACACATTTGGCAAACGCACACTGGAGTAGGCATGACATGCAAAAACGAACTTCGTGGTCACTCCGCGCCGGCCTGCCATCTCCGGGACTGGGGCTCTCCACATTTGAAGTTGACCACACGATCCAGCTTCCGGACCGGCGTCCGCTGCGCCAAGGCACGCCGACCGCATCTCCCACATTTTCTCATCCTTCTTTTTTTCCATTCCATCGCAGCGAAAGGAACTGACTCAAGTTACTCCATGTAATGGCTCATTGTATATTCAAATGACGCGAGGGTGAATGCATGCATATTCACTACGAAGTCGCTTCAATCGCAAGGTACACCGCAGTCCAAACACTCAGGCGCCGGCAAAAAATAACAGCAGAAACATCACAGCTGCACCACAAATACCTGGTCCTTGATATGATCGTAACGTAAGGAGTCTCCACTGCCATGAAAACCGTCAAAGCAACTAAGCCATTAAAACTGTTCAGATACCATCTAGGTCATGAGCTTGTAGTAAAATAAACATTTTGCTTGACAAGCTTGATTTCGTCACGCAAAACAATCGTAACGAAAACACTTCAAATAAAAAGGCGTTCTTAATGGGCTACCTTAACCATGCTCTGGCTTTGCATGTCACATGCACCCGTACAATAGGAGTGCGCTCACAAGCTTCGAAAGGTTTTGCTTGGTACGTCACATGCACCCGTACAATGAAAATGCGCTCACAAACTTCGAAGGGGTGCGGACTATACAAGCACAACCTCACATGAAAGACGAACTATTCCGCCAACCTGCACTATCCGCTAATCCGTTAAATCAAAGCAGAAACACTACATCCCAGGCCTCGGGAGACGACTCTCGCGAGGCACCACACCGGAGATCTCCAACACCCATACCAAGAGAAACTCAAACACCAGTGCAGACCGCTTGTAAAAACAAACAAAGAAAAACCACGACCTTAAACATGGGTTGAGCGGCTTAGGCCAACCCACGCTGCATTCTGTTCAACCCAAGCAGAAATACCACACCGTAGTCCTTCCCAACGAGGTACCGCGCTGCCCTAGCGAGGCGCCACACTGTCCTAGCGAGGCGCCGCACTGTCCTAGCGAGGCGCCGCACTGTCCTAGCGAGACACCACACTGTCCTAGCGAGGCGCCGCGCTGTCGTAGCGAGGCGCCGCGCTGTCCTAGCGAGGCGCCGCACTGTCCTAGCGAGGCGCCGCACTGTCAACCAAAAGCCCGGATTAGCATCAACTAAAAGCCCGACGAGGAACACTGGAAGTCCGGTGAGAACTCCCGTGTCCCCGTGCCGAGAGTGCTGCGCTGCAGCCGTACCATGGGCGTCAGCGCCGCCAGCACCACGTCCAGCCGCTGCACCAGGCGGCCAAACGAGGGTCGCTCGGCCGGCTCCAGACGCCAGCAGTCCAGCATCATGTCGTACCTGCGGTGGGGCGCGGCCGCGTCACGGACCGGCCTCGGGTCTCGGGCTGCGCAGCCTCCGCGGCGGACCGCGCCGGGACCGCCGCTCGAGCAGGTCCGCTAACGCGGCCGGCCGGCAGGACGTGGCAAAAGATGGCGCGGCAAGATATGTATTAACGTATACGCCCTGATTGTCGGGGCCTGGTCCCGTGTTCGGCCAGTGCTGGGCGATGGGCACTTACCAGGCCCCGTAGACATAGCATCAGGCGTCACTACACAAGACACCGGGTGGTGAGCCTCCCGGAGCCCAGGCAACAAACATCTGACGGCGCGTTTCCCAACTGCCGAGCAATAACCGCGTGGTTTCGTGGTTTCCTGAGCGCATCGGCTACTGAGACCATGTGGCGTGTTGACCCGCGTCCAGTCCACAGCCCACTGCTGGCAGGCCTGGCGCGGCGCTGACTGGCAAAGCTGCAGCGGACATGAACGAATACTTTTGTCCGTATCGATGTGTATAGGATAGCACTGGAGAATTACTAGCACCTGGTGCCTGCGGACAAAGCCTGTTTTGTTGGGGCGGGTTCCTGGCAGCGCAGTACTGAGCGAGGCAGCGCCGCCAGGTGGCTGGTGAGGAACATCCCACCGCTCATCTCATGTATTGTTCTCGCGCCGTCGACGAAGCCATCCAGATGCTGGCTCCCGGGCCTGGCTCCGCAAGCCCAGCAGCACCGCGTGACACCGGGCGGAGAGACGGCGGGGGGGGGGGCGGATGGAGATCGGGTAGCGAAGTAATCCTAAGAGAGCCGCGACGCCACCCTTTGATCCTTTCCCCATCCTAGTGAAACTCGGCGCCCCCGGGGTGGGATCGGACACGCTGCCCCAGCGGGTCGAGGTCAGACTCGACCGCCTCTGCTCGTCGTGTGGAGACTCACACCCGGCTGCCTTTGCTGGCGGCGTGGCTGGCTGTCGGCCGCAGACGCTCGGGGCCCGGCCGGCCGTGGTGGACAGCAGCCGGTGCCAGTCTCCGCCGGGGCGGGCTGAGTGGTGCCGACAGCGCGCCGGTCGCGACCGCAGCTGCGGCCAGAGACACGGGACACCTGTAACGCGTAACCTTACACACCGGTCAGGTAGGCGTGACGCCGTCACCGGGCTAATTACACCGCCGGCCGGGCATCGGCCCCATCAGCTCCAGCGGGCCAACTGCCGGCACTAGGCGACCACCCAGCCCTCCGCCCGACACCACCAGACGTCTGACCTCCGCACCTCGCTCGCCCCCACTTACCGCCGCATGCGGTGGCCGGGCCTGGTGCTCGGCCGGCGCCGGCCGTTCTGTCGCCGGTGGCTGGCCCGGAGCGCGTCCTCTCGTGGTGGCACGACAGCGAGTGGTTCGCCGTCGGGTCGACCCCGCCGCCGCCGCCGCCGCCACGCGCGACCGCCTGCACCGACTCGTACTCGTAGTAGTTGCTGATTGGCCATTCGGCGGCGCTCGGCTCGGCGCGCCGGCCGCGCTGCGAGTGGCCCACATGGTGCTGCCGCCTGGCGGTCACAGCTGAAGTTAGAAGCAGGGACGCGACACTGCACAGGTGCTGGCGATCAGCTCTGGCAAGTACACCTGGTGCCGCCAGCTGGCCGCCCGTGCTGGAGGTAGGATCAGGTTGCGACGATACTGAGGGATGAATCAATCGGCTGAAGGGACAGGAGCTATGAAGGCATTGCCACCTGCACGCGCAGTGTCTCTGGAGCCAGACGTGCCATTTGCGTGGCTGAAATGTCGCACACTTGACAAATTTCAGATATTGGAAATACAACCATCGAGATATCCTGCCACCAATGATCGCAATGATCACGAACGGGACAGGCATGCCCCCAGACCATCCGGTACGAATCGAACGCAGCGACACAAACTGCCTGGGCACGATCACCGTGGCGTAGACCTTTTGCCAGGGGACATGCATTGAGCTCACCAGCCAGCGAGGGAGCCATTACACTTCCTTGCATGCACGCCAATGACCACATGCAAACGACTCTGGCCGAGTACGACAGGCAAGCGACTCTGGCCGAGTACGACAGGCAAGCGACTCTGGCTGAGTGCGACAGGCAAGCGACTCTGGCTGAGTGCGACAGGCAAGCGACTCTGGCTGAGTGCGACAGGCAAGCGACTCTGGCTGAGTGCGACAGGCAAGCGACTCTGGCTGAGGACGACAGGTAAACGCCACGACAGCCGATGGCTTCCGTGGGCCCATCATGCGCACCTGCCCTATGAGCAGATGATGCGAACAGCACGGGGACAACGTCGCGCTCGCGCTCGCACGGGGGAGGCGTGCTCATTCGGGCCCACGGAGACCAGGCGTCAAAATGTGGCAAGAACAGAGCTAGACAAACGCGACCGAAATGAGCCCCTGAACTCGGCCGGTGGCGCTTGGACAAAGCAGACTCTCGACGGGCGGACAAACGTATGTCCGGATGCTACCGCCCCACACCTGGCCTCGTCCCGGAACTTTTGCTCCAGTCGACTGACCAGAGCGGCGCCCTCAGGTGTTCCTCGCTGGAAACCAAGACCCAACACCGGTGAACAGGTCGTGCTGAATTAGGCGTCGTGTCGGCTTGCGCGAGCCCGTCACCGCCGTCATCGCGGGTCGTGCATGCGACACATGGGGGAACGGGCACCGTCTCCTGGCCACATCCCTACTTTGCACCGTAAAAAGGCCCAGCAGGCCACAGTATGCTAAACCCTCTGTCGGCGCCCGCTAAAAAATCGGATGTTTAAAGCGGCTGTGTGGCACGAGATGTTACCCCCCCCCCCCAATGTGCGACCTAGGGGTAAGCTTTTATACATTGAATTCCTCGGAATGTTCGGTCCAATCTTAAGATTGAATAAAATTCGATCACTTACCACCGCTTTCATAAATTTTAAGCCCCAACCGATCTGAATGCTGTGGGAAGCCTATGCTTGATAATACTAATACCATTAAAGCATGTTTCGGCACTGGTTAACCTAAAATGTCGCGTGGAATATGCATGACCATTATCATTTCTTACTGGATACTGCAACTCCTATCATCCTGTAGCAGTTTCGTGCCCGAATATTGATTTAACAAAATGGATCCTGTAATTACAGGAAACATGCCATCCGGAAAAAAACTTCAGAGCCAATAACACAGAAGCGGCTCAGCGTCCCTTCTATGACAGGTCCAGCGGCTCAGATCAGGTGGGCGATGGGACGGGATCTTCCGGTGCCAGAGAGTCGTGCGCGGCGTCCTGGCCGCTCAACGCAGATGGTGCTGAATCTGCTCGTAGTTGGCGTGATGTCCGAAGTGCTGGTGGTCGTGGTCGGAGCCGGAGCCGGAGCCGGAGCCGGAGCCGGAACCGGAGCCGGGTCCGGGTCCGGGTCCGGGTCCGGGTCCGGGTCCGGGTCCGGGGCCGGGGGCCACCACCAGCCCTGCTCGGCTTCCGGGCCGCAGCATCGGCTCGCATGGGTCACACAGGTCGCGCCGCGCGGTTGCCGCGCCGGCGGGGCCCGGGCTGCGGCGGCGTGGGTCGAACGCCGCCGCGCCGCCGCTGCGGGTGCGCGGCTGCGGCGCGCCTGCGGACCGGCCGCCGGGGCTGGGCGGGCGCCGGCTGGTCCGGCCGAGCCCGCGCCGGTCCGACGCAACGGCGCCGGCCGCGCCCGGGTCCGAGAGAGGCGAGCGGAGCCAGGATGGGCCTCCCGGGATACGGGCGTCGGAGCGATGTCTCGGAATCTGGGAGTCGAGTGGGTCCCACTTCGGGGCGCGCGGATCTGGGACACCACTGGTGTACACTCGTGATTCTGAGGGACCATTGGAGTGCGCCCGTGGATCTGAGAGGCCATTGGAGTACGCCCGGGGGTCTGAGGGACCGTTGGAATACGCATGTGGGCCTGAGGAACCATTGGAGTACTCATGTGCGTCTGAGGAACCATTTGAGTGCGCCCGTGGGTCTGACGGACCGTTGGGGTATACTCGTGGGTCTCTGGAGGGGCCGTTTGGGTAGGTTTGCCGACCTGTGGGACCGCTGAAGTACGCTCTCGGCTCTGGGGGGACATTTGCGTACGCCCGGTGATCTGACGGACCACTGGGGTTACGTCGCCGGTCCGACGGACCGCTGGGAGGCGCTCGTGCATCTGATGGGACGCCAGGACGGTCTCGTAGGTCTGGCAGATCGTTGGGATTGGTCCGTGGCTCCAGTGGACAGCTTGGGTGGCCTCGCTGGCTCGGTGGTCCACCATTGCTGCCCCCCGTCCGCTCCATGCGCTGAGGGAAATTAATCCGTGGCAGCCTGGTACGCAATGCAGGCCTTATCAAGAAACGAGCTAGTTTACAACTGGAAGCATTGGGAAAATGCCAAACATCGAACAGAACATTAGCAGCGAACAAAAACACAAGTATTGAGTAAAATACAACTATCGAACACTAATCTTGCAGGTGAACACAATTATCACCAACAAACACCAATGCCATTAAAACGAGATGACCACTGAGGAGTTAGCGTGCGCCACGCGTCGCAGGGGGACGTGCAGGCAGCGGGTCAGCCCATACCACCGGCGAATAAGAGAATGGCAACAAACAATCATCAGGCAAAACCCGTAGCCGCACGGCGTCCCACGCCCGACCCCAGACACAGGCGTGCGGCCAGCCGCAAGCAGGGGACGGCAGGAGAGGGCGGTGCGGCGGCGGTGCGGCCGGCTTGGATGGGTGCGCCTGTAACCACGCCCGGCCGGCGCACTGCCGTCAGCCCGTCCGGCGCGCCGCCCTCACACCGCACGCCGCACCGCCCACTGCGGGCCGCACGCCGCACCGGCGTCCGCAGAAGGCGCAAGAGCATAGCAGCGTGCCACGAGTTCATCACCTCCCCAGTTCACAGAAGGAAAATCGACAACATGTATAAAAATCTAGAACCGTGATTGCTACGCGCTCTTCGCAGGTGGTCATCATTGATGGTCAAACACTAGCTGGAAATGCGCAGTCAAACGCAACCAAAATATAGTAGTACTATTTCTCTAATGTCCAGTACTATTTAACGTCAGACGAGCTAACACCTAACGTTTAATGAGCTAGTAATCATGGCATGTTCATAAAAGTAAACGCCAATCCCCTTCCTAGCGTTTAAACATTCCACATTGCACTTCAGTCATTCCAAGACAGTCTGCGGAGAGGACGTCCGCTAAAAACTGGCCCGTAGCTCTCCATACAGGGGATCCACAATGGTGGACTTATGACTCCAAATGTAGCGAAGATACAGACGGCAATGCGACATCGTGGATGTGTACAACTATTGTCAATACGGACGTCCCGTCTGCCAAACCCTTCCAAGACCTCTCCTTCTCCCTCTCCCCACACATGCAAGACAAACTGCGGATGTAAGCACATGGGCGTGTTGTTTTCGAACACAAGAGCACGACTACGGTCGCATTGGCTGATAGGCATCGGTCGCGTGTTTGCGTCTCTGGAAAGCATTACAGGTAGTGTGTGTACATTCATTTGGTTGACCTGATCTGGCTTTGAGTTGCATATAACCAAAAGCAAGCTGCTTACTTGGTGACATTAAGGGGTTCCTTGAGACAATCAAAGGAAGTAAATGACGCCAGAAATGCTAACCGTGCATGTTTTTACGTTGGACAGCAGCAACAGGAAGATAATCACGTCGTCACACAAGCCAACAATGCCCAACATGAACCCCTCCGCAGGGCTGTAAGCGTACCGACCGAAAGAGCAGCACAAGGACACGGCCATTTCACCATGGCCGGGGCAGAAGCCCGCAAGCTGCGCACGCAGCGTGCCGCGATCGGTGCCCGCACTGCGCCGAACTGGAGCCGCCGCCCGGGAGCCTGCCTACCTGGCCGAGTCGGAGCTCTGCCGCCTCCTCGGCCGCCTCCGTCACGTACACGCCCTGGCGGCTGGCGTGGCGGCGCTGGTGCTGCTCACGCAGCTGCTGCATGCGGTCCGTGCGGCTGGGCGTGCGCTCCTGCGCCGTCGGCGGCAGCGGCCCTCCAGGCTGGCCCTGCGACGGCTGCCGGCAAGCCCGGTCGGGTCATGTCCGGCCAGGTCAGACCATGTCAGATCAGGTCAGGTCGGGTCGGCTCATGTTCGGCCTGGGCAGGTCCGGTCAGGCCATGTCCGGTCAAGTCAGGTCGGATGACGTTAAGTCAGGATTGGTTGGATCGGGTCGGGTCTGGCCATGTCCAGCCAGGTCAGGTCAGGCCGGTCGGGTCATGTCTGGCCAGAACAGGTCGAGTCGGGTCGGACTTGATCCGGCTGGGTCAAGTCAGGTCAGGTCAGGTCAGGTCAGGTTCGGGCAGGTCAGTTCACGCAGCTGTCGGGTCAGGTCCGGGCAGGTCAGTTCAGGTCGGGTCGGGTCGGGTCACGTCTGGCCAGGTCGGGTCAGGTCGGGTCGGGTCGCGGTATATGTGACGGTATATGCTCAGACAGGGCATGCAGTGAGCACGCCTACCGCAGGGCCACAAAGCAGCCGCAGCAGCTACACGGTCTCCAACTCGTGGAAGCTACTTAATCTGTTGATGCTTGTTCACAAGAAGTGCTTCCGCCAAGACATTGAGCCGTCAGCGTCAATCCAAGGTCCGCGCGGACGTCAACGCATGTGAACTGCATCGTACACAGAGGTGCGCCTGTCTCGGCATATCGCTGCCGCAACAGTCCCCATCCGAGAGACAGCTGCCGGTCCGCTCGGCCACAGAGGCCATGCCGTCAGTTGCGTTCGACCAGTCACTGGCGGGCAGCTAAACAGCGGTGTACACTCGCTCTCCGTGCTCGGCGCCGGCCGTAGGGCACACCGCACCACTCACCGGCCTGTGCTGCTGCTGCTGCACCAGCCGCTGGTACTGCTGCTGGATGCGCCGCTGCATGTCCTCGGCTCGGCGCCAGGCCGCAATCCTGTTGAGCTTTTGTTGCTGCTGGCGCGGCTCGTCGGGCGTCCGGCGCAGCGCCGCGTCCGCCGCCTCACCGCCCTTGCGGCGCCGGCCGAACCTGGCCACACGCGGGCCGCTTAACACGGGGCCCGACACACCGACAGGACGAACGGGGGGCGCGTCATAATGAGCACGGTCAGGCGAGCCGACACGGTATTGCTGCACAGCGACCGGCACTATGGGTAATGATGATGATAGGTTGGGTTTTGGGCGCATCGACTGCAGAATGTCACGCAGCACCCAACCCGGTACTGTGAGGCACACCTCGATGGACATAATGTGACATCAACACTATCCGCTAGCCCCGTGACTCGACTGCCCCCCCCCCCCCTCCCCGCCCGCAGGGCTGGGTGGCCTCCCGCACCTGAACATACTGCCGAGTCTCTTCAGCAGGCCGGAGCGTCGCTTCGCCTTCTTGGTGTCGACAGTACCTGAGCTCATGGAGCTCTGGCGGGCGGCTCGGTCGCGGCCGAAGCCCGGCACCGCCCCCTCGTCCGCAAGATAGGTGACAAAATCGGCGTCAGCCGCCAGCGGCACTGCAGGCGTCCGAGGCGTGCAAGGAGGGAGAGACGGAGGGCGGTCAGCGGCGGCGGCGGCCGGCCACCAGCGGCGCGGAGAGCGGCCTCCACCGACAGCGGGCTCGCCCCAGGGCGCGGCCGACGCTGGGTGTCGCCGTGACGGCCGAGAGACGCCGCGGGAGACGGACGGTCGCCTCGCCACCGCCGCGCCGGCCACCACGCGGCACCCAAACGCGACAGCGACAGGTACGGAAGACAGCCCACCGCGGTATCACGACAGCCAAGGCAGAGACGACACGAACCGGGTGAAGAACAGGTCCCTTGATGGAGTACAAGGCACGACCGCGGGCTCAGGGCCCCTCCCGTTAAGACAGGTTCCGTGAACTGTAAGTGATGTCACGAAGATTGCGCGTCGTCACGCTCCTTTTGGCCGCTTGCTGGTGGCGACGTGTAAATTTCACGTCGATTATCTTCCAAACGCGTAAAATACACTGTGATCTTGGGCGATCGAACGCACTACGAGCATGCGGGTGCAACTACTAAGGCAGTCGCATGCATAAATACGCCCGACAAATATCAACAAATTGACCCTTAATAGCACACATGATAATGTTGTGACATGCAAAGAGGGAAGCATTTAATATTCTTTTTAACACATTTTCCTGACCACCGGTGCAAAGCATAGCATAGAAACACACCAGACGAAAATGACGTAAAACCATGCGAGGTGTGAAAATTATGCCTGGGATTTAACACGGAACGGTTTGAGGGAGAGGGCGCACGCATTCTCAGCTCACACCGATGGATACTGCATCACTGGGGTGTAAATCGCATAAAAAAGCAACTAGCTGCAGCCTGGTCACAATGGCGCCAGGTCACACAGCTGCTCAGCCGCAACAGTATACCGCCGTCTCCAGTATGTCCCATTTCCCTGTCTCTGTCCACCCGCCGACGGCCGGCCGGCAGCAGCGTCCACTGACGCCTGTCCCACCGGCGCCGCCCACTGAGCGCCCATCGCCGAGCGCGGCCGGCCCGTGCCGACCACTCACGAGTCCCCACGCGGTCCCGCACGTTGGTCAGCGGCGCCTCGTAGCTGCGGTCGACAGCGGCACGAAAGCTCTCGTTGCGGCCGCGCACGGCCTGGGGGGCGGCGCCGTACGCGAACGGCCACTCGCTGTCCTCCACCAGCGACACCTGCCGGCCGCGGGCCGCGTCGGCAGGCGCGTGGCGGGAGGCCAGCGCCAGGCGCCACGCTCCATGTGCTCGGCTTTACGCACGTGCTGGGACGAATGGCTCAACGAGCTCGACCCTCCCCCACACACCACCATCGGTCGCCTCCACAACATAATTCGGTTCTCGGGCGTGCAAACGGGTTACGTATTCCAACAGTTCGCCAACAAAACACGGACACGCTGTGCGTTGTCACCAGTCGCCAGCGTTGCACGGCTGTCCCGCAGAGCGCCGCCCAACGCCGGCTCACCTCGTGCGCCATGGCCTGCAGCGACTCAAGACTGGAGGACTTCGTGCTGAGGCTGGAGTCAGTAAAACAGTCGCACTCAACACCCTTAACTTTTAGTCTAGTGCATTTCTTTTTGCCTAAAATAGTGAATTTTATAGCTAAAGGCTCCGGTGTTCAATCGCTAAAAGCTTAAGGCCAAAAGGCTAACAGCGCGGCCAGCTCGCTTGCCAGCAGAGCAGAGCGCCGCGACGCGCATATTTTTTCGTTTATGTGTATCCTAGCAACCGCTGTCAGCGGTGTTAGAAATAGTGCTGACCGACATCGCCCTGCTATTGATGTTCTGTCAAAAATGTTTTATCTTACGAAATATCGGGGACGACAAGGAATAGATTTATTATATCGTTTTTTAAAAAATTACATTTTTGTAGCTCTACAACTAGATTTCAAGAAAAACGAGAAGTAGTCATTTGGAGCAGGAACGCTTAGGCCACTAAAACCTACATTGTCGAACATAACTTGGATGAAAGTTTTGGAAATGCAGCGAAACTTACCCAAATATTCTGCATTTGCTTCTTTCTATTGTTTCTATGCATGCTTTTTGTACGTATTTTAGACGTCAACGAAGCCGTCCAATGGTCATCGCCATAAGACCGAGGGGCTTAAGATGACATTTCGTTGAAAGTCTCGACTTCTCGGGTCGCGGACAAATCGCAGCTGAGCCCACGAGCTTACACCCCGTCCCCTTCTCCTCTGCCCACTCTCACCTTACTCTGCCGTAAAGACATGGATCCCTACAAGATAGCACGTCATGCTAATGAAAATCTGTTCCTAGTGCAGTTGTACTTTGTGTCCTGCGCCCCTGCAGGGGCGGGACGCGGCAGATGGTCAGGGACGCAGGCCGGCCTCGGCTGAGCGGCAGATGCGCGCCGCTGCCGCAGTTCTCACGGTTCGCACGGCGGGGCCCCTGCTCGCGGCCCCGCTGTCGAGAGTCGCCGTGGGGAGAGCAGAGAGGGTAGGTGCACCGTCAGGGGCTGCTGCGGTGCGAGACTAAAATACCGAGAAGTTTCGGTGAAATACTTGGCGTCTCATTACAAAACTCCACGAAATGCAAGCCCCCTTGAAGGATCTTTGAAAATGTAATATCTTCAACCTCATTCCCAATTTCTGACTCCCTTTTGCCACACAGTCCTCAGATACGAAAGGAAAACGTGAAGACATAGGAACCTAAATGTACTCTTGTAAATGTACCCAAGGTCATCACATAAGGAGAGAATGGGCATGTAATGGCACAGCAGAGAGAATGGGCATTTATACCTAGGTTTAGACCCAACTGCATTTATTTAGTACAAACTCCATGTTCACCATGCCCCAGGCTGGTCAATCCTGTGCTCATTGCGTTCCTGTGGTGTATGGCAGCTGTTTAGTGTGTGTGTGTGTGATTGGGGCTTTACGACGCACTCAGCTGCTGAGGCTATGTGGCGTCGCCTGCGTCTGGCACCCTGGCAGGAAGGGCGGGCACCGACAGCTGTTTAGGTGCGCGCCAAAGCGCCGGGAAAATGGAACAGTTGCGCCAGAGTTATCCCCATTGTGGTTTTTGGTGTTGTGGCACGGGTGGCGGGGGACACGACCGGGTCGGTCCAGTCTCCACTGTTGCTCGCGTTGTTTACATGGGTTGCATAGAAACGCATGTACGAAAAAATATATGCATACTGTAGATGGTGGTTGGAGGACCAGATTGTGTTCCAGTAATTACAGATGCCTCTAGGTTAATCTGATGTGTGTTGTTCTTTTCCAAGTGACATTATTTCTCTTTTAATATAGCATGGCCCATTTTAAACATTCTGCATCAAAACTGATCATGTAATGATCCAGTTGCTGCACAGTGAGTCAGTTATGAATGTTGTGACAAAGGCCACCGGCTCTGGAGTGCTGCATGCAAAGAGACAGGTCAATGTTTTCTCAGGTATATTTATGCTGGGGATAAGGAAATTGTCAGGTTTCAATATATGAATATACTGGACCATTGTCAGCTTGGCATTTGAATACACAGCATATGCAATGATAACACTTATCACAGAAGTGTCACCATCCATGAAACAGGCCAACCAGCAATTATGTCAGTTCAGCACATCCATGTGGTTGTATTCAATGTGCTTAATAAGAGATGAAGAGCACTTTAAAATGGTGGAAATGTTTGGGATGATGCAATGTTGTGCACTCGTGTGGGTCAGGGTGTACTTTCCTACCTCATGTTACAACAGAGCACTGTACATCAATCATTGTTTTTAAGGCAGGACATATAATAAATCATAAAACGGGTCATCTGTACTCTTATCTTGGAATCAGAATAATCAGTGTGTGTTAATTGTTGGTGGGCTGTGCTGAGGGTTATCCCACCTCACCTCCATTTAATGTGGGTTTCTCATTGGGTCTTGATACCTCATTTTGACAAAATGCTATTTTCATCTTGTAGTTTTATTTGCTTTATCTGATAGCCCAGTCGACATCATTAAGTAATGCCCAAAGTAGGTGATTGTGGTGCAGTAGTCACTTTTACTGTAGTTCTTTGTGTAATATTTTAGCAACAACATGAGAAGGGGAACCCAACATTTGCTAGTGCATTTAGCATTGTTTGGGGAGGCTTCCATCCCAAAATGCAATTGCTCCATGCAACTGTGTGCATCCTAAAACCTGGTACTGAACTTAGTAAATGAAAGAAACATGTGCTCGGTAAATGTATCCAATGCAGGCAGCAAATGTTGTAGTAATGGGTGCAATTGCTTATGTTGTGCCCAAACTTTACAGTTGGTCAGCAGGATGAAGCATTTTTATGATTTATGCTGAAGCTTGAGCTGAAATAATGGGATCATTCGGGATTTAGGGCTAACAACTTAGTTATGGCATTATAAAATGGTTGCTTTGCATGGAAGGATTTCAGATTGGGAACATTTGTAGAAGCTGAAGTTTCACGTCAGATATTGCAATATTCTGAATGCTCAGCTGCAACTCTATTCTCAGCATTATACCTGTTACGCAGTGTCATTGCATAACTGATATCAACACATTTTCCTTGTAACAATATGAGTAAATGTTGAGTGCAAGATGTTACAGAAATATTATATCAACACTACATGTTGCATTTGAATAAGAATTTGCATTGCTCAGGCATGGTTTGGGCAATCTAGGGTCCATTGAGTGCCCTTATTTCTTGGGGCCAATGGTGCATATGTTTCAGATGCTGATGCATCTTCTAAATCTGTTGAAGCTGCCCATTCCACACCAGCCGCGTTGGTTTACCGTTCCTACCCTGGGATCAATGGATGGAAGTTTAAGTTATGGAGTATAAGGTTTGGTGAGGAAAAGAAAAAGTTGTGTTATGATACTAAAGCTCCAAATGTTTATTGTGCATGTTTTGTGATGTGAAAGAGAACTTTTTAGGTTGAGTTATTCGGTGTGCCATAGTGCCTACAGCTATTCCCCAACTTAATGCCTTGCAGCGTTCAGCTCTTCCCTGCAGCATCTCAGCTTGTTGACATCAGCTCATTCTAGGGTATTCAATGTGTCAAAGTATCTGGAGTATTCTGAGGTACCTAGTTGAGTGTCAGTTTTTCATTTCATTTTCATAGACTGATAAGGGGGTGTTTCCATTGACTGGAACATTCTACAGCTGTGGTGGCTCATTTTTATGGATGCATGAGGTTTGGTTGACTTCAGGGGTTTCCTTTTGATCTGATAGTTGTACAGTACATGGTAACAAAATGCCAACATTTGTTTTGTGTTTGATTGTTCCTATTACTCCATTTCATTCAAAGTTCAATTTCTTGTTTTTTCAGCTGTTCAACCCCTTCTGCAAAATGCTGTTAAAGGGCATTTTTGGTTTGGAATTATTTGCCACCTTTTCTGTAGGTCAAATGATATTTTGTTCATTTCATGTTATGCATTTCCTGCTGTTGCGCTTGCCTATTTTCCCCCATTTAATTTATGTTCTGATTGTCATGGATAACCATTAGTAGCATAAGTGTGGCAAATAAATGAGTTCAAAGTTCTTAGGTTGAGCTAATGACCTTTTTACTAGGAGGTGATGGTTAAATGAGGTAGTACTGAATAACTCAAAGAGAAACATTTTGACAGCTCACAGCATTATGCAAGCATTTAAACATTAAAAGCTTCTGCAAAAAAAAACATGACAAAGCCTGAAAGTTACAAAGTCCCACAGAGTATTGCTGTTCAGTTTTAGTTTCACATAGTGGAGAGGAGCATTTTAAGAACTTGACTTACAACGATCATTGTCCACTGCAAACATTAACTCAGGAGCATGCAAAATCTGCAAAAGTGCTATGAAACTGGGTTCCATGATGTATTTGGGCTGTTATGTTTTGGGTGAATAATCTGAATGCACAGTAATTTAGTCAGATAATGTGAAAGATAATCCCATACTCTTGAGTTCAGGATGCAGCAATTCTAACTTAGTTGAATGAATTAGATTCGTGGTGAGCGGGTATTCGGTGTAACGACATTTTTCCCGGCTTAGCGTCGACTGCAAGGGATGTTCTGAGCGCTTTGTAATGACTTCGTTTAAAGGATTGGTATCGGCCAGATCGGACGCGTCCGATATGGATTTGATCGCAAAGTATGAAAAAGTTAGACGCCCCGAGAAACTAGCTAAGAATGACGCAAAACGTGCAAATGCTCACGATGCTGTGGGTGCACATTATGATCGGCTCGCTGTGCATGATTGGTTCGCTGGACCGTCCTTGGGTTTTGGTCGATCGTCGGACATGCGCTTTGTCAGCTTTTGTTCCTTTCACGTGATAGTTTGCGAAGATGTAAACAACTTGGTGTTTGTAGAGCATGGTTCTTCGTAACCGCTATCCACCTCTAGATGTGTATCCGAACTCGTGTGGTTCCAGTTGATCGGACTGGCGCGTCACGTGCTGCTTATTTAATATGTGTGTTCCGAGACCAAGAAAGTGGCCTGAAGGCATTCACCCACAGATTGGTGGGATTCCCATACGCCCACCGCATTCACTTGGGAACCACGGTTTCAGACGGACCAGCGATGTCCTGACTCGGATCCTCCTCGCCCCAAAGGCGTACCCAGCCGTGCTCTGGCCGCCGCCAGCCACCTCCGCCCCTTGTCCTCAGCAGGACTCCTCACCCTCCCGCTCCCAGCCTGCACCATCCCGGACTACGACACAGGTATGACGTCACCGTGGGGTGATAGCTGTCGTAAGAAAAACTTCGGTGGGTAATAGCCGTCGCAAGGAAAACTTCGGTGGGTAATAGTCGTCGTAAGGAAAACTTCGTTGGGTGTTAGCAGTAAGGGAAATTTCGTTGGGTGATAACTGTCGTAAGGAGAACTTCGTTGGGTGATAGCTGTCGTAAGGAGAACTTCTGTGGGTGATAGCTTTCGTAAGGGATGTTTTTGCGGGCATAGCACGGATGACAAATTCCTAGAGACCTACCCCGCGGCGCGTCGTGGCTGCTTTGGGTTCATTTGGCTGAGCAGATTGATAAAACGGATGGACACATGACGACTTCGACCGTTGAAGTCCGGTGCTCCAATATCCGAATTTTAAAAAATGTTTATCATCCAAAATCTTGTCAGTTTTTTCCCACGAGCAAAGGCATTACGAAACCCAACTGGCTATTGGCCATTGACTGGGACGGTCTGCGGCCGGTGACAGCGGCTGCGCTGAAGGCCAGCTGTCGTCAGGGGCGGCACGGTCAGCACTGAAGACCAGCTGTCGCCAGGGGCGACACGGTCAGCACTGAAGACCAGCTGTCGCCAGGGGCGACACGGTCAGCACTGAAGGCCAGCTGTTGTCAGGGGCGGCACGGTCAGCACTGAAGGCCAGCTGGTATCAGGGGCGGCACGGTCAGCACTGAAGGCCAGCTGTCGTCAGGGGCGGCACGGTCAGCACTGAAGACCAGCTGTCGCCAGGGGCGACACGGTCAGCACTGAAGACCAGCTGTCGCCAGGGGCGACACGGTCAGCACTGAAGGCCAGCTGTTGTCAGGGGCGGCACGGTCAGCACTGAAGGCCAGCTGGTGTCAGGGGCGGCAGGGTCAGCACTGAAGGCCAGCTGTCGTCAGGGGCGGCACGGTCAGCACTGAAGACCAGCTGTCGTCAGGGGCGACACGGTCAGCACTGAAGGCCAGCTGTCGTCAGGGGCGGCACGGTCAGCACTGAAGGCCAGCTGGTGTCAGGGGCGGCACGGTCAGCACTGAAGGCCAGCTGTCGTCAGGGGCGGCACGGTCAGCACTGAAGACCAGCTGTCGTCAGGGGCGACACGGTCAGCACTGAAGGCCAGCTGTCGTCAGGGGCGACACGGTCAGCACTGAAGGCCAGCTGTTGTCAGGGGCGGCACGGTCAGCACTGAAGGCCAGCTGTCGTCAGGGGCGGCACGGTCAGCACTGAAGGCCAGCTGGTGTCAGGGGCGGCACGGTTAGTGCTGAACGTTGCGGCGCGTTGAACTTACGCCATCTAATCCTGTCGTTCTGTAAATTCTGGAATTTTACGGCGGTTGATAGGAGCCACGCAACACCGCTGCTTAGCATGAGTTCAGATCTGAAAGATTCACCCATTTAGAAAGCTTCGGACTAAGTCTTCACCCTCGTTGAAACGAAGCCTCCAGCGATATCAGCTCTCTGCAAACACATCCCTTCCACGACACAACTTGTACGCGATGACCTGACACAAGGACGGAACGGGTACGGACTGAGCGTTTCTGCACCATGGGATGTTTACACACACAAATGTCTCCACAAGAAACTGGTGTGAACGCACTCCCAACGCGGTCCGGGACGGGCAAATCGGCGGAAGATTGCCATTAAAAGTGCGGATGGGCAGCCAGGATGCCAAGTTTGAATCATCAATTTGAAGTTGAATTGTTGTTTGAATTTGAAGAGTCAAGTGTAAATTGTGAAGTTTGCATCGCTTAATGTTAAAATGTTAGCTGGGATGTGTCTAGACCGTCCATTTTCACGGAATTCGCAACATCATTGCAGTGTTAACTAGACATCCACGCAACCGGTCATCCACGCTTAAGATAATGCTATCAAGGAGCCCAATGACAAAGTCGATGTTAGAGGAAACAGGCTCCCCAGCTGTGTGGGGTTTTGAACCGGGACGGCCATTTTCAAGAGCATGCCTTGCTATTCAGTTGTGTCCTTTCCAAGGTTTCGAATCTCGCTTCTGAGCTAGGCACACGGGAACTTGCACAGCCTTTTTCGCGCCGTCGTGTAAAATAGGTCATGCAACTGGTAGTAACGTAGTAAAATAGGTCATACAACACGGCTGTATGCAACTGGTAGTAAAAAATGTCATGCGACAAGTAAAAGTATGCAGGCATTTGGCAGCCTTACCACTCATGAAGGATATGAGGCCGGAAATCAAATAACCTTACAAAAGCGCCGTTACCGGGAATGCAAATGCGGGTAATAGATACAAAACTAGCAACAGTTATGCAAGCACACCATGAGCAAAGGCCAAGGCACACGCACATAACGCCCGAAACACAAACGTACGCGCATATGCCAACAACGCGACTGGAGGACGCGTATAAATATATGCAGTGGGCCGGCCCGGTGGCTTCAGCGGCAATGCGGACACGGTCGGTCGGGCTGCGGTCTGACGTCATTGGAAACGTTTCATGACGGAATGAAAGGGTGGCATAGTAAGGGGCATGTGCGCCAAGTACTGAAAGTGTGTTGTCAAGAGGGGTTGTGCGATTGAGAGCATGTAAATAGTTGCAAGTGAGCTTTTTTATCTTACCTGACGCTTGCCCCTATTCGAATGTGGGACTTTCCCTTAAGGTATTTGAGCCCATTTTATGCAAATGGGATGGAGGATCATGTTTTATTGACTTCGAGTTGCGCATGGCAAGCAGAGATCTTCAGTGAAACGAAAGGTTTTGCGTCTGCGGTGTGTGCGTTGGTATATAGTTGCAATGACTAGATATTGTCAAGCATTACATTACGGTTTTTACAATCTGAACAGGTGCATGAAGTTGCTGTTTCAAAATCCATGCATATAGATGAATATGTGCCTGTCTTAACGAAAAAAAGTCCACGGACACACCAGTTCATCTTCTTTTGCAGACATGAATGAGTCCACCCCAGACGTAGTGCCCCCTGTTGATGCGACCGCAGCGCCGTCAGCGGCCGCAGACGGAAATACTAACACCCTGGTTCGCCGCCGATGCCCTAATCGGCAACCCGTGAACTATAGTGACATCTATGACTATAGATGTCACCACTCGTCAGCGCATTAACACTGCAAATGACGGAACACAGCGGTGACGGTCGGCGCGAGCAGTGCTGACGCACGGCCATGCGGCTAAAGATCACCGAATCCAGCGGGCGCCACCCAACACCGCACCCTGTAGGAAGCGCAAGAGGCGTGTGAGTCCAACCCCCCCCCCCCCCCCCTACCAGCGTAGTAAGCCATGAAGGTCGCATCCACGCTTCCCCCGTGGAGACTTCAGTGCTGGCAGTAATGCGTTACAGCGTTCCCAGGGGGAACGGACGCGAAAAAGGCCGTGTTGTCGGGGCAAACTTCTGGAAGTAAATTTGAGTCTTTAACACCGATGAGATCCGTGCCAGCGTTTCATGGCACTCGCTTAGAGGAGAGATTTGTCGCGCGAAATTAAAATGTAGCGTTATTTTTTATTTGTAAGTGACAAAAACAGCATGCTAATGATCACGGTGCTAAATAAGCCAATTAGACATGCTTGTTGATGCTCTACCACACAGGGTTGTTGATGCTCCAAGACACGGGGTCCGGGTCGGTGTCGCTCGGGTTGCTCTTTGGTGGATATCAGGAGATTCCGAGACAGTCCGTCAGCAGAAGGACGAACACCTGTTCCGACGCCGACAGCTCCCGACACCGGACACTGGTCGCTGCCTAACCGGTCGCAGGGTCGCTGGTGGCCACGGAGGCCTGGTGGGCCAACGGTGTGACGCGTGGGAGGGTCTGCTGACGTGTCCCACACGGTGGCTTGCAGTTTGTCTCCCTGCTGAACAGTGACAGTGGATGCGTGTCAACAAGAGCTGCGGTATGTCGGGCCACCCCGAGGCACAGATCCGGCTGTTGAGTGTCACGGCGAGCGATTCCCGAGCAGTCGGTACTTTCATGGCAGCAGACACAGGTTCTCGACGAGTTCCCTGTCCGATACTTCCGTTAAAGCAGACACAGGTTCTCGACGAGTTCCCTGTCGGTGCTTTCATAACAGCAGACACAGGTTCTCGACGAGTTTCCTGTCCGTTACTTTCATGACAGCACACACAGATCCTCGACGAGTTCCCTGTCCGTTACTTTCATGACAGCAGACACAGGTTCTCGACGAGTTCCCTATCGGTTACTTTCATAACAGCAGACACGGGTTCTCGACGAGATCCGTCGTCACTCTTCCGCTGCAGCTGACTGACGTTGGTGTTTAGACGGACGCCGGGGTTGTGCTGGTCTTGTTGGCGTCTGGACTGAGTGACGGCAGAGGAACACCAGGTCGCTTCGTTGTTCACCTGGAGCTCGCTGCTCTGCCGTATGACGTTGAACGGAGGTGCGCTTGGAAAGTCTCAGTGTCGCATTCTTGTCAGCGCCGGCGCCACTTACTGAAACTGGCTGTTCACCGACCACGAGTAATGACTGAGGGCTCCCCGGCCTAGAGAATTGGCCCCGGCCACTTCTCGCCCTAGGACTTCTCGCTCTTGCTCTTATCGGCGTGCTATTCGATATCACTCATCTTTGTTTCAACTTCGTTCCGTACGTTTTCATTAAAGGGACTGTTCGACAGCTGCGTGGGCTTTGAGCCGAGATGGCTATTTTTGGGTTAAGCTGTTGTGCGTAGGGCACTAGCACTTAAACAAGTATCTTCACAGCAAAGGTTAATTCAAGAGTTACTGGAGCAGTAAGTGACTTGACCGTCGTTTGCGCGCGCCGCGGCGCGAGAGAAAACGGATGTAGGCAGACCTGGCCTGTTGCCGTAGAGGAAAGGCATGTAAGACATTTTGAAACCATTCGTCATAGGAGGTCTTTACAATGTGGAAGTATTTCTGTCGGCGTGAAGAACTAAATGAAACTATAGGAAATGATTGTAGGTACAGCTGGCGGAGCCTAATGAGACCTGATACTGGATAAGGCACGGTGACATCTAACGAAGTGGGCGGCAGGTGCATTTTTAGTAGCGCCGCCTATAAGTTTCATGACGCCACCTATGGTGGTGGCGTTGCGTACAGTGGTGGCGCTGCCTGCAGGTGACGCCGTGTACGAAACGTCTTGCCGGCAGCAGTGCTGCGACATTACTGAATACTTAAGATTGCTTAGTACTGCCATACATATGCCGAATATTCATATAACACCCAATATTCCTTATGCTCAATATTGCCATATTTATTTTATCATCCCGTCGTATAACATATCCACGTTATAGGATTGTTCTTCTTTTACACACTTTGGTAGTCCTTCAGTTGTTACGGGAGTAATTTACACACTTCCGTAGTCCTTAATTTCTTATGGAAGTTAGAGATCTTGGCAGTCGCACTGCGCCTTGAAGCCCAAATCTTCCAGGGAAGGTATTGGGAGTTTGGTTCGCTCAGTGATGCGTTTGGGGCAGTTGGCTCCCAAACGCATCACTCGAACGCAAACATTTGGGAGCGTTGTACGTGGGTGAATTGCGCGTGTTGCGGGGCCCGGTCAGACCAACGAGTGCGTTAAAAGGAAGTATTAGGTGGAAGTGACAACAAACGTCCCTCGTGGCCCACCCCGTGCAGCCCTGTTTCAGTCGTGGGTAGTGTCACGCGGCGCTGATGGTGGTTTTGGATGGGGTCACTTTCATTTCACGCTGCTCACTGGCATTGTTTTCGCAGTTTTTTTTAAACGTTATTTTAATGGTTGGGTTTTTTAACGTGATTTCAGCGCTGAGAAATAAGTTACGGTTAAGAATTACGTTCGGATCCACAGTTCCCACCAGCCAGTCGTCCGTTCGGGTAAATTGGTATAGGTGACGCTGCGGGCGCTCGTGCCCAACAGAGGCGGCGCTGCGATCGGAATATCCGGTTCGGGTATTCACGGATCATGTAAGGTGTTGTGAGCCTCGTAAAGGCCTGAGGGAAACTCCAAGCGGGTGATTTTAAAAAGCAAGGATTTTCCAAAAAAATGTGCCAGCAGCACTCATGTCAGCGTGTGGCCTCAACTTGGCCCGCTGTGCTGGGGCCGACCATAGCGGCAGTGGCTGCTCAGATAGGGACTGCTCGGACAGCTCAGCCTCCTCGGGCCGTTGGCGCCTGCGGACGTCGGTCGTCATTACTGCCGGCGCGCTTTGTTTGCATTTCTCCTGCGATGCACCAGTGAGCTCGCGAGGTCGCTATTATATCTATACACGGGGCAGGGATCACATGCTTCGTCGCATAGCAGCGAAGATACTGGGTTTGGAGAGTATTCGTCTCCGCCGTGTGGCGTGAAGTGTAACAGAGTTCGGTTGTTTAGAATAACACAGCTTGAGGAGGATCTACTTGTTATGTCTGGCCAGTTCCGATCGCTTGAAGGCAGCACGATGTAAGCCCGAACGGCACATATCTTTTTGCTTTGGAATTCTGGCCATTAGCCAATATTCAAGGCGGCACGAGCACAAGCGACATTGACGTGGCTTGTTACGTCCTTGATGTAGCTAAGCGTGGCAGTGCAGCGGTCATTTTCACACACTTGATCCGACGTGACTGATCAGGGGCCACATGTCACGATGTCGTTGATTGATGGTGTGCTGGAGATTTACAATAGATATTGAATGTCTTAATCTACGGTATTGTGGCATGTTTTGGGATTGATGTTACAGCACGGTTTGATCCCTTTGATGTTGTTTGGTCTGTTAGAGAGAATGGAGAGGTTTTGTGGTCAGGAAAATAGTGAAGATGGGCTCTTCGACTCACAGTTGCCTGACCCCTAACATCTGCATTCTTTGAGATTACGTTTATTACGGTCACCAAATCAAGATTGTTCTATTTTCCGCCGAAATCGTAACGCCTGTAGTCGGTTTATTTTCCACCAATTTAAAGTGATGTTATTGGGATGGACAAAGCGTTTCACTGCCGGGCGTGGTTTGCAACTTCCCTGTCAAGGGAATCGGGAGTCCACAAATAAATGTGATATAGCGGACAAAGGTCTGCGATGCACGGGGCATCTTCTCAGTAATAACTTAAAGGCTATTAGTGCAGCGGCGTCCAAGCTGAAGGTCACGGGTCAATGGATAACCTCACGTTGTAGGCTGGGGGCGCGATGGCGTGCATAGACCGGAGCCGGTCAGGCCGCTGTCCCGCCCCGCTCTGCCACTTGCCGGGGGCCGGCGGACCAGCTGGTCTCCCAGCTCTGGTGGCCGGTCGGGCCGCTGTCCCGCCCCGCTCTGCCACTTGCCGGGGGCCGGCGGGGCAGCTGGTCTCCCAGCTCTGGTGGCCAGTCAGGCCGCTGTCCCGCCCCGCTCTGCCACTTGCCGGGGGCCGGCGGGACAGCTGGTCTCCCAGCTCTGGTGGCCAGTCAGGCCGCTGTCCCGCCCCGCTCCGCCACTTGCCGAGGGCCGGCGGGACAGCTGGTCTCCCAGCTTTGGTGGCCGGTCAGGCCGCTGACACAGCGGCATGAGAGTGGTTTTTGCAGCGTAGCAAAAGAGTTATCGACGAAGAACGTTTATGTTACGAACGTTATATCACGTTTTCCTGCTTCCGTCATGGAGAAATCTGGATTCGTCTATTTCGATACGGGATGCTCCCTATTCATGTATACTCTGTGGGCAACATTCACAGCGGGCAGTGGCATTGTGACTGACAGTTATAACGTACTCTAAAAAAATCTCCCTTTTCATCGCTCTAATAGGCGCCATGACTGCCTATGTCCAAAGTGTTGGCTTAGATCTGTTTTCTGATAGCAAAGAAACGAGCGTCTCATTTGCTCCGCCTACACCCAATAAAGATTTGGTTTAAGAAGTGATGTTCCCATGTCCTGTGGCTTGCCCTACCTGCGGCCATACATATTTCGTTCTCACATGTTTTGCCGAGCTGCCTGACATGATTCTGTCCTTTTTTAGTTTTTTTTCTCATGTGGGTTATAGTCATTGATAGCAATGTCGGGGTGTTCTGTTGCATGCGATGCGTGGTCACGTGAGCTATGAGCTCCTGCTCCCTCTCCCTGTTACCTCCATCCTCGGGAGTGTTATGGGCGAGTGGTCAAAGCTTCGGACTTTGACATGGGTGGCCCACGCCGGGATCCCGGCTACGCCATGGCCGTTGAACGCCAATATGATAATTGCTGTCGCTGACGCTCCGTAAAAGATCGTGACTACGTTTGTCGTATTCCTTTTGTATCGGTGTTTTTTCGGGGGGGGGGGGCAAAAACTTCCTCATGGCGCCGTCTTACAGCGTCTGATCCTCGTTTTGTGGGGGTGGTGTCGGGTCCCAACACTCCACTGGAGTGAGTGTATCCGCCGGGGGCGCGTGGTCCCGGGAGGGGGGTGGGGTTCATGGGTCGTTGGCGTTGGTCTGCACTGCCTGCTTCACCTCGGAGATCTGATATTGGGGGTAATGGCTCCCGTTTAGTTGTCACGTGCAACATGTTCGCTTCACCCGTTTAGCTGTCACGTGCAACATGTTCGCTTTTTGAGGACTCTTAGGTGCTGTAGCCAAACACTTGTTGGTGGAACTCATGTGACCGCAGGTGGTGGTGCCTCCCAAGCTCCAGTCATATTTCTTCAGCTCGCTCTCACGCGGCGTGCCTCGCTCTAGGCAAGGCTCTGGTGGTGGTCAACACTAGGTCTCGATTCGTTGTGCATACTTCTAAGTGCGGTAAAAGTCTTGAAATCATCCATGGTATGCTTCTACAGATGCCTGCTGTCGTTGTAGCCGTTATGCTTCTTTGGGTTCGTGCTGTGCTCATTGTGTTATGAAACTCGTGGACTGGCGAGCTTTTTGGGAATGTTTCTAATATTTACAAAGTCAGGCTCGCTCTGCTGTTTTTCCCCGAAAGGAAATGTTGCAAGTTCGAACATGTTGAGGCTTTGGCAAGCATCCGATACGATGGAATAAGCTCAGTAGCGGCTATCGGTAGGCCTTAAGTGCAAAACACCCCTCTAGAAATGTCGCCTTTTAGTAAATAATTTCCTCGATACACACTGGGGGACGGGGTGATGCACTGGTAGTAATCATGCCTGCAAAAGTGGCTTACCAAATGGCGCGATTTTGCGGAACCCGGGTGTCGAGTTGCACTAGACCACTATCGAGACGTAGTGTTTTATGTTTCTTGTCTCGATGTCTTACACCATTTTGTTCATAAAGAGGAAGATTGCTGCCAAGATGCCGCTGTCAGCACGTGACTGACGCTCTGTGAGGGGCGGCACCGGAGCCGGGCGGCGGCTGGGGGGAGCCGAGCGGTGCACGGCCGACGGCCTGGTGACCGACTGCGGCCGGGGTGGGCCGCACCGGCCGAGGGATGGCACGTGATGGATTCAGCGAAGTCAGTTTGTAGAGGATCTTCCAAATTGATGCAACAACGGAGTGTTAGACAAAGCTATACATGCTGGAGATGCTTTCTTAGGCAACACAACAATTGAATGAAGAAATTCCATTGACCTGTGATCAGGTATGGTCAGACCAATGTCAAACCAGCCTGCTTTCCTGTTCTAGGGCTTGCTGTACGGGCCAGTTTCTGGTGCTCATTTCGAATTTTTGATAACAGGAACCGCACTGCAAATCTTCCATCATGCTCCTAATGGTCAGCATGGGACACTAATCTAAAATGACTCAGGTCAGTATTTTGTTATTTTTTAGCAAACTGCTAGCGTAACCCTTGTCGCTGATTCAAATGTAAAGCTCGAAGAAGTCTGGTATGACTTCAGTCGGCATGACCTTCGAAAGGTCAGTCTAGGTCACGGACCTCAATTGAGCATGTGACCTTTTGCTTAGGCCAGGTCTCCTTGTTCTGGGGCGCTTGGGAGACCATCTTGAATCTGACCTTGTTCGACCCTATTTGACCCGACGACTGTGACTTGGGAACCTCAAATTTTGGCCTAGTGAGTTCACGTACAGTCTAACACACCCTGTGAATTTGGTGCATCTGACTGTATTAGTTCCTGAGACCTCAGAGGGTCAAATTAACCCCCACCCCAGCGAGCGTAACCAACCTGTCAGCCGGGGGTGTGTTAAAGTCAGGCTACCGCGCGCAACTCGTGGGCATGGCCCGGTCACGTGGTATGGCGCGGCATCGGTTGAGGCTATTGAATGCCGGCGCGGGCTAAAGCTCTGCGGTTGTCCGCCCCTGCGCATCTACACCCACCCCACCGTTGTCCAGTCTCCATCCGGAAGCCGTATTTTCATTTCTGGCCGAGAATACCAATCGAATAACATTGACGCCAGGGCCAGCCACTTCACGAAAGTCTCCTCAAGAATGTGGGAAGCTGGCAAGAAAACGAAGAGGCCTGGGCTTGGCGCCTCCACCAAAGTCGTATCCAGCTGTCGGCGGCCGACGCTATCCGCAAGAAGACGGTTTCACAGCCACCTCTTCACCAGTAAAACGTGAATTTGGTGCATCTAGCTGTATGACTTCCTGAGATCTCAGAGCGTCAAAAAAAGAGCGTCAGCCCCCCCCCCCCCCCCCACCCCAGCGAGGGTAACCAACCTGTCAACCTGGTAACCAACCTGATTCTCCACCACAGCTCTTCATCGGCACGGGCGGCGGCCCGATGTCCAGCAGTAGCGCCGCCACAGCGTTCAAGGCGGCATGGCGGCGGGCCCTGCCGGACGGGGACGTCCCCGACCTAACCGCCAGCGGCGCGCACTACGGCGCCGTCGTGAGCACGGCGGCGGCAGAGCCGGAGGCGCAGGGGTAAGTGCACACCTGCCAGCCTCTACTCTTCACGTCTCACCCGGTGTGTCACCCCATGGTAGCCAACATGGCCAGTGTCGGTGTGTTTGCCCCGATGTGTCAATGTAGCCACCACATGCAGCCGTTCGTCATTGTCAGCGATACTTGAACGAAACGCCGCGCTTTACGAGCTGACATATGTCTGGGGCCGAATGCAAATGTGTCTGTTGCAGGGACGTGGCCGCGGCAATGGCCCACTCTGTGGCCACCGCTCGTCGCGTGTACGTCTTTGACGTCATGGGGAAAACGTCCCGTCTCGCCGGCATGGCTCGAGCGGCAGCGGCTGCGTGCCGCCGGCCAGTCAAGTAGCACCGGCTGCAGCCCCCCAGTCGACGCGTGTCCCGGCGGCGACGACGTCGGCAGAGCACCAGTCAGCAGCAGCAGCAGCAGCAGCAGCAGCGACGAGGACGACCTGCCGGCCGACGGCGGCTCCATTGTGCCGCCCTCCGAGGCGACCCTGCCGGTGGGGTGGCAGGAAGACGTGGCCGGCCTTATGCCTGCCCGTCTCGCTGCTCAAAGTCAAACTTCGAAGGCATTTGTTTAAAGCCGTAATTTAACCACGTTCGTGTACGGTTCCTGTTTTGTGATGTGTACACGTAAATTGCATGCAAGTGTGACTGATGTGTCGTTATATCATGTGTTAAAGCAAAGTACTTATTGGTTGTGCGCTGCTGGCCGCTGTGTTTGGTACCTGCCTGTTTCAAGAGCACGCTTATTTTCTCACAGACGGATCGCACGGAAAGAACGTGTGCTTAAAGAGGGAGAAAAAGAGAAAGAAGAACGTTTGAAGTGACGACCCGCTGCCGCCGCCACCCAGCCCGCCTCTGGCTGCAAACCCGCCGCACGGACTCCTGGAGTGCGGTAGGTGTATGATGATTATATCGTGTTATGTGACCGCCGTTCTGTTGATATTTCAGGAGCGCTGTTCTGTATGCGTTTCTTATATCGCGTCTTTATTAAGAGCTACAAAGTAATTCTGACATGAAAGGCGTTCAATTATTTTTCGCCGCAACTAGTCGCTGTTTAAAGTATAGCTGCTCGGGTACGGATATGGCTGCATCGCCAGAGCGAGATGAGGCTGGCGGCCGGCTGTCGTGCAATTGCAGTGCGTAATGCAGCCTCTGTTTGCAGATCCGTCTCCTGCTGCCGGCGCTGCTGCAAGCCCGCAGGACTGAGCACATCATGATGCCTCACATTATGACAGCCCTCGCCGGTCCCCGGCTGGCCATGGGGGAGGCCAACGGCTGGCTCCAGAGGCAGCAACGAGCGCACGCCATGACAGTCGGGACGCTTAAATCTGTCATCCGGTGCCTGTCGCAGTTGATTACCTATGTGGCCATCGGCAGCAACAACCTGGGCCTCGAGGCGTGGCTGCCGCGCATGCCGGTAAGTGCTCTCCACAGCTGGCGTGCCGATTGTGCCGGCTGTCGCACCACCGTCACCGTTCGCTCATGACATGCAATTCCCAGGCCATGGTGGAGCGGCTGGAAGCCTGGCAGCGGCCACTGCAGCGTGCTGACTGTGAGCGACGACGCCACTGTGCTGACTCGGCCGACAGGGGCTTGGAGAAGAGGAAAAAGAAGCAACGCAAGAAGAAGAAGCAGAAGCACCAGAAGAAGGAGAAGGCGGCGTTGACCCTTTACGAGCCGCAGTCGCCGCCCCCCCCCCCCCTTCCCCCAGCTCGTCTCCGTCTTCAGCCCGCCTCCCGGGCCTATGGACTGCGGTAAATGTATCACAACTATGTCTCTTGTTTCGTGCCGCATATTCTCCGACGACAGCTTTTGCGCACCTCTTTTTGTGTGTTTATATATCGTGTGTTCATTAGCAGGCTACACAATGATTTAAACATTGAAGGCATTCATTTAAGCCCGTCATCCATCCTCGCTCGTTTACGGTGCTTGCTTTTTGGTGTTTATCGTTTGAGTGCGTGCCTGTCTCACTGATGTCGCATTATGTCATGTTTTCCTGTTATGTAGTTATCGGTTGTTCTTGGTTTGGGTGTTTTGTTCTGCATTGACGTGTTTGTTAAGCCTGCCCATGTTCCCACAGAGCCGGCTGCCGAAGAACGGCCACCGCTGCCCAGCCTGTGTCTCCCCGACGACTACTCGCCTATGGAGTACGGTAAGCATGCGTGATGATACTATTTCTTTCCATGTTTTAACCGTCTCTGGTAGCAGTACATTTACTTACTATTGTGTGTATGCTTATCGAGGTATGTGTATTGTACGCTGTGGGTGCATTAGACAATTGGAAAGTTTTCAAAAAAGGAAGGGGTCGTTTGATGCGCTGTCGTTTTCATGTGCTAGAGTCATTGCCCTTAAAGTAGGTGCTCTATGTTTTCGATGTTTATTCCGTTTTTCGGTAGGCGGCTAGTCAGCCTTTCATTCTGCCAATACATCCGATGGCCGACATTTATGGCATATGTGATATGTTTTCATCTAAGGGGTTTACTGACCATCCATTATTGGCTGGATGCTTTTTTTAGTTGCTTCATAAGCGTGCCTATTTGCCCACAGAGCCGGCTGCTGACGAACGGCCGCCGCCGTCCACCTGGTCGCCCCCGTGTTTGACGACTGACCATTGAGCACGGTAAGCGTGTTCAATGGCGTCATTACTTTAAGTTCTTCCTAGCCGTCTATTGTAGAATTTGACATGCAGTTGTTATTGTCATTGTATATGCATGTTTTAATTTTCCAAGCCGTCTATCGCAGAACTTGAGATGCTCTTGTTATTGTCATTGTATATGCATGTTCTTTGATTACGTATCTCGTATTTTGTGTATGCGGTAGGCTGTTTGCAAAGGTGTCACCAATATGAAACGTTCGATTCATTACATTGTGGTTGTCGTCTGTTCTGATCATTCGCCTGCAGTGTGACGCATTCTATGTCTACAATGTTTATTTCCCGTTTTTGTACGTGACTACTCAGCCCTTAATTCTGCCAACAGAGGGAGCTCTGGCCGACAGCCAGGCGCCACCGGCGGCGGACGCCGACCCCGACTGGGCGCCGTCCTCGTCCCTCTCGTCGGCATCGACATCACCAGCGCCAGCGGAGAAGGAGGCCTCGGAAGAGGGTGACCGGCCCGGTACGTGGCCAGCTCTCCTCTCCGTGTGTGGCGGCAAACTGGATGTAAATGTGCTTCTGCCGCATCTGGCATATCCGTGTGCTTACCCGTGTCAAACGGATCATTCTGTGTTGCAGCGTGTAAGCCGTGGCAGGGCCGGCTTGCACGCAGCGGCGCTGGGAAGCGCCACAGGCACCCGTGCCGTCTACCGCCGTGCCACGGCACGACGTACGCCATCCTGAAACGGCACATCAGTATGGTGCCCCCGCGGGTGGGCGACGCATTGCATGCTGTGTGCGGTTCTTGCTTGCCTTCACTCGTTTGTGCGTGTTTCTGCCGTCGATGCGTCACGCATGTCCACAGCTGTGCTGTCGGCCTTATCTTTCCAGCAGTCTGTTTGCGTTTCAGCTTGCCGCACGCGCGGTAGAGCGGGCTAAACACCCGCGAGCCGCCGAGGCCCATTGCCCTCCGCCAGCGCCCAAGTGCACCCAGGCCCACTGGCGCTGCTCGTTCGGTGCCACCGACGGGCGGCACCAGTTCCCGGCGGTTGTGGTGAATATACCACGAGACGTTCGGGTCCACTTCCCTGCAGGTAGTCAGGAGGTAGGTACCAGTGTCATTCTAACTGTCATTGTTTGTTCGCTGGTTGGACTGGAGGTCACCTCGGACCAGTTCGTTACATTCCTGCGTGGGGTCCGAGGTGGCTTTTGCAACCGGAAGAAGGTGCAGCGGCACATGCGGGCGGCAAGTGCCATCGATGCCGGTCTGCTTCCATTTACTTACTGTCATCTGTTGTCACTCGTGTTTCGCGTGTCATCTTGTGTTATTTTCGTCCGCCTTGTCCGTCCCATGTGCGGGGTCCAGAATTGGCGGCGAGCTGTCATATAATTGCAGTGCCTAATGCAGGTTCATTTGCAGCTCCGTCTCCTGCTGCCACAGCTGCTGCCAGGCGGCCGTGCGGAGCAGCTAATGATGTCTCACATCATGGCGGCCCTCGTCGGCCCCCAGCTGGCCATGGAGGGGCCCGACGGCTGGCTGCAAAGACAGAACAGAGCGCACATGATGACAGCCGGCGTATTGAAATCGGCCATCCGTTGCCTGTCTCAGTTGATCACGTACGTAACACTCGACTGTGACAACTCAGGCCTCCTGGCGTGGCTGCCGCGCATGCCGGTAAGTGCCATCAACAGCTGGCGTACCGACTGTGCAGTCCTGCGCCACCGTCACCGTTCGCTAATGCCTGGCAATTCACAGGCCATGCTGGAGCGGCTGGCAGCCTGGCAGCGCTCCATGAAGCGTGACGATTGGGAGCGGCGCCGTCACCATGAAGCCCAGGCGGCACGCGTCATCGGCTTAGAGATCCAGCAGTGCTTCCTGGGCGTGAAATATTGGCCACCGCTGTGTGGTTGGGAGTAACGTTCATGTATGGCGCTTGTCTCGTGATATATGTGGCAGTACCGTCCGTGTCCCGTTTTAGCCCAGCTGCTGTCATTGTTCGGTGCGCATTGTGCTGGCGTGGTCGTGGCTGGATGACATCGTTTCAGTCTTGCATTTCATCAGCCGCCTTTTGACTGACAGTCCGAGTACGTCACCGCTCTGGCGGAGTGCCCGCCGGTCGGCGAGTTCCCGCCACTGCCGGCCGAGGCCCGCCAAGCGCGTGACGATCTGATGACAGTGCTCATGGTCCTCTGCGCCGGCCGGCCCAGTCACGTCACTGGCATCGCCGCCTCTTCGGTGCCCGAGGCCAGGGTGAGCAGGCTGGCTGGCCGACGTCTGACTCACTGTTGCGCGCCATTCGTTTTGCGTCGACTGTTCTCCTGTCTGTCGTGTCTGTTGTCGGAGTGATGGTTTGAACGAGTCACTATGTGTGTAGACACTTGTAGACTGTCGACCTCGATGGCCAAGAGCGTCGCCTCATCAAGAATTACAGATTCAGGACATCGGCCACCTCGACGCTTAAGACGGCTGTCAGCAGCGAGCTGTGGCTGCGGCTGCTCCACTTCACATCAGTGGAGCGGCCGGCGCTGCTCACACCAGACACCACCAGCAGCGACCGGGTATGCACAAAGGCTGTTCGGCAGGCGCCGGACCGATTAGTGTTGTCAGGGTCAACCACGTGCGTTTTGCACCCTCACCAGCGTGGTTCAACTATAAGTGTCTCTTTCCACAGGTCTTGATGGCCAAGGGCGGCAGCCCGCTGGCAAGTAGCAGCGCCGCCAAGGCCTTCAAGGTGGCGTGGCGGTGTGCCGGTCAGGACGTGGACGTCCCCGATCTGACAGCCAGCGGCGTGTGCTACGGCGTCCTTGTGGGCACGGCGGCGGCGGAGCCGGAGGCGCAGGGTGAGTGCACACCCGCCAGCCTCTTCGGTCTTCACGTTTCACTCGGTATCCGAGGTAGCCAACATCGCCAATGCCGGTGTGGTTGTGCAGCCGCGGTGTGTCAATGTCCTGTATTTAATCAGCCGTGTGTTCGCCGACGGTGGCAGCACGTCACCGCCATCACGGTCTCACGGCCGGCCGGCGGGGCGCCGTGCGTCGTAACGGATCAGGAGCGACGACACCACCAGGCGTGATATCATGTCAGCAGCGCATCAGGAGGGGGTCACGGGTGGTCACAGAGGCCTAGTCGGGCCAGCGGTGTTACGCGTGGGAGGGTATCCTGACGTGTCCCACACGGTGGCTCGCAGTTTGTCTTCCCGCTGAACAGTGGCAGTGGATGCGCGTCAACAAGAGCTGCGGTGTGGCGGGGCACCCCGAGGCACAGATCCGGTTATTGAGTGTCACGGCGAGCGATTCGCGAGCAGTCGGTACTTTCATGGCGGCAGACACAGGTTCTCGACGAGTTCCCTGTCCGATACTTCCGTTAAAGCAGACACAGGTTCTCGACGAGTTCCCTGTCAGTTACTTTTGTAACAGCAGACACAGGTTCTCGACAAGATCCGTCGTCACTCTTCCGCTGCAGCTGACTGACGTTGGTGTTTAGAGCGACGCCGGAGTTATGCTGGTCTTGTTGGCATCTGGAGTGAGCGACTGCAGAGGAACACCAGTTCGCTTCGTTGTTCACCTGGAGCTCGCTGCTCTGCCGCATGACGTTGAACCGAGGCGCGCTTGGAAAGTCTCAGTGTCCCCTTCTTGTCAGCGCCGGCGCCACTTACTGAAACTAGCTGTTCACCGACCACGAGTAATGACTGGGGACTCCCCGGCCTAGAGAATTGGCCCCGGCCACTTCTCGCTCTAGGTCTTCTCGCTTTTGCTCCTATCGGCGTGCTCTTCGATATCACTCATATTTGTCTCAACGTCGTTGCGTACGTTCTTATTAAAGGGACTGTTCGACGGCTGCGTGGGCTTTGAGCCGAGATGGCTATTTTTGGGTTAAGCTGTTTTGCGTAGGGCACCAGCACTTAAACGAGTACCTTCACAGCAAAGGTTAATTCAAGAGTCACTGGAGCAGGAAGTGACCGGACTGTCGTTTGCGCGCGCCGCGGCGTGAGAGAAAACGGATGTAGGCAGACCTGGCCTGTTGCCGTAGAGGAAAGGCATGTAAGACATTTTGAAACCATTCGTCATAGGAGGTCTTTAAAATGTGGAGGTATTTCTGTCGGCATGAAGAACTAAATGAAACTATAGGAAATGATTGTAGGTACAGCTGGCGGAGCCCAATGAAACCTGATGCTGGATAAGGCACGGTGACATCTAACGAAGTGGGCGGCAGGTGCATTTTTAGTAGCGCCGTCTATAAGTTTCATGACGCCACCTATGGTGGTGGCGTTGCGTACAGTGGTGGCGCTGCCTGCAGGTGACGCCGTGTACGAAACGTCTTGTCGGCAGCAGTGCTGCGACATTACTGAATACTTAAGATTGCTTAGTACCGCCACACATATGCCGAATATTCATATAATACCAAATGTTTCTGATGCCCAATATCGCCATATTTATTGAAGCATTCCGTTGCATCTTGTGAAAATAGCCACGGATGTCAGCATGAAGCACTGTAGCAGCGTGAGTAGGCGATATTCCATGTTCTCCCTCCTCCACGTCTGTACACTCTTTAGACATTATAGGATTGTTCTCTATTTACACTCTTTGGTAGTCCTCCAGCTGTTACGGGAGTCATTTACCCACTTCGGTTGGCCTTAACATGTTACGGGAGTAAGAGACCTTGGTAGTCGCACTGCGCTTTTAAGGCCAAATCGTCCGGACATGGTATTGTTGGGAGTTTGGCTCGCTCAGTGATGTGTTGGGGACAGTTTGCCTCCAAACGCATCACTTAAGCGCAAACATTTGGGAGCGTTGTAGGTGGGTGAAATGCGTGTGTTGCGGGCCTCGGTCAGACCAACGAGTGCGTTGAAAGGGTATTATTTGGCAGTGACAACAAACGTCCCTCGTGGCCCGCCCCGTGCAGCCCTATTTCAGTCGTGGGTAGTACCCCGCGCCGCTGGTGGTGGTTTTGCATGGGGTCACTTTCATTTCACACTTCTCACTGGTGATTTTTTATTTTTGTCTTTAATTAACGTTTATGGCCGAAAACACCAAGAAGCCTCCGAATCTTACACACCGCCAGCGGCCATCCGGCCCACTTGGTGATATGATAGTTGCGGTCCATGGTCGTCCTGCATGTATGCACGCACGCCGATGGCTGTGTGCAGGCGGTGTCTCAGCTGTACCCTTGAACCGATGGATGTGTGCAGGTGGTGTCTCAGCTGTACCTCGGGACCGTTGGCTGTGTGCAGGCGGTGTCTCAGCTGTACCCCCGAACCGATGGATGTGTGCAGGCGGTGTCTCAGCTGTACCCTTGAACCGATGGATGTGTGCAGGTTGTGTCTCAGCTGTACTTCCGGACCGATGGATGTGTGCAGGCGGTGTCTCAGCTGTACCTCCGGACCGGAAGTTGTGTGAAGGCGGTGTCTCAGCTGTGTTTGTGAGGAGCTTGCCGGTCGCCGCCGTCGTCGCCTTTTGCTCTGCCACGCCCCAGAGCTCGTCTATTGGCCTTGGTGGGAAGACAAGCGGTCTGTCTCGTCGCCTCCCCGCCTCCGTCCTCCTTCCCCCATAGTTACTGATACACACGTGAGGGCTGCACAACAGCTGGACTGTCGACCTTGCACCATGCTTAGCGTAATTCAATTAACTGAGTTATGTTAATGTGAGTTAGGCGCATAGAGATAAGTAACAGTTAAGAATTACGTTGGGATCCACAGCTCCCCACAGCCAGTCGTCTGTTGGGTTAAATTTGTATAGGTGGCGCTGCGGGCGTTCGTGCCCAACAGAGGCGGCGCTGCGATCGGAATATCCGGTTCGGGTATCCACGGATCATGTAAGGTGTGGCGAGCCTCGTAAAAGGCTGAGGGAAACTCAAAGCGGGTGATTTGAAAAAGCAATGATTTTTCAGAAAAATGTGCCAGCAGCGCTCGTGTCAGCGTGTGGCCTCAACTTGGCCCGCCGTGCTGGGGCCGACTATAGCGGCAGTGGCTGCTTAGGTAGGGACTGCTGGGACAGCTCAGCCTCCTAGGGTCGTTTGGTGCTTGCGGACGTCGGTCGTCATTACTGCCGGCGCGCTTTGTTCGCATTCCTCCTGCGATACACCAGTGAGCTCGCGAAGTCGCTATTATCTCTATACATGGGGCAGTGATCACATGCTTCGTCGCATAGAACGAAGAATCTGGGTTTGGAGAGTATTCGTCTCCTTCGTGCGGCGTGAAATGTAACAGAGTTCAGTTGTTTAGAAATAAACAGCTTGAGGAGGATCTAGGTGTAATGTCTGTGGCCAGTTCGGATCGTTTGGAGGCAGCACGATGTAAGCCCGAATGGCACATATCTTGTGGCTTTGGAATTCTGGCCATTAGCCAATATTCAGGGCGGCACGAGCACAAGCGACATTGACGTGGCTTGTTAAGTCCTTGATGTAGCTAAGCGTGCCAGTGCAGCGGTCATTTTCACACACGTGATCCGACGTGACCGATCAGGGGCCACATGTAACGATGTCGTTTATTGATGGCTAAGTAAGCTCACGTACAGTTCAAGACATGTACAGTTTCGTAATCTACAGTATTGTGGCATGTTTTGTGATTGATATTACAGCACGGCTCGATCCCTTTGATGTTGTTTGGTGTGTTAGAGAGAACTGAGAGGTTTTGTGGTAAGGGAAAAGTGAAGGTGGGCTCTTCAACTCACAGTTGCCTGCCGCATAACATCTGTATTCTTGGGATTGCGTTTATTACGATCACGAAATGAAAATTGCTCTATTTTCTTTCGAAGTCGCAACGCCTGTTGGTGATTTAATCTCCACCAATGTAAAGTGATGTTATTGGGCTGGACAAAGCATTTCACTGGCGGGCGTGGTTGGTAACTTCCCTGTCAGGTGATGTGGGAGTCCACAAATCATTGACATAGTGGACAAAGGTCTGCGATGCACGGGGCATCTTCTCGGTAATACCTTAAAGGCTATTAGTGCAGCGGCGTCCAAGCTGAACGTCACGGATCAGTGGATAACCTCACGTAAGCTGGGGGCGTGATGGCGTGCATAGACCGGAGCCGGTCAGGCCGCTGTCCCGCCCCGCTCTGTCACTTGCCGGGGGCCGGCGGGACAGCTGGTCTCCCAGCTCTGGTGGCCGGTCAGGCCGCTGTCCCGCCCCGCTCTGCCACTTGCCGGGGGCCGGCGGGACAGCTGGTCTCCCAGCTCTGGTGGCCGGTCAGGCCGCTGTCCCGCCCCGCCCTGCCACTTGCCGGGGGCCGGCGGGACAGCTGGTCTCCCAGCTCTGGTGGCCGGTTAGGCCGCTGACAAAGCGGCATGAGTGTGGTTATTACAGCATAGCAAAAGAAGCAAGAAAGAAGAACGTTTATGTTACGAATGTTATACCACGTTTCTCTTCTTCCGTTATGGAGAAATCTGGATGCGTCTATTTCTGTACGGGATGCTCCCTATTCATGTGTACTCTGTGGGCGTCATGTTCATTCACAGCGGGCAGTGACATTGTGACTGACAGTTATAACATATTCTAAAAAATCTCCCTTTTCAGCGCTCTAATAGGCACCATGACTGCCTATGTCCAAAGTTTTGGCTTATATCTGTTTTCTGATAGCAAAGAAGCGATCATCTCATTTGCTCCGCATACACCCAATAAAGATCTGCTTTGGCAAATTATGTTGCCATGTCCTGTGGCTTGGCCTGCCTGCGGCCATACATATCTAGTTTTTACATGTTTTGCCGAGCTTCCTGACATGATAATGTCCTTTTTAGGTTTTTTCTCATGTGGGTTATGCTTATTGAAAGCAATGTCGTGTTGTTCTGTTGCAGGCGATGCGTGGTTACTGCGACAGCGGCCGCCTGTGGTTGGCCGCTTACAGCGCAGGGCGGATGGGACGGCGAGATCCACCAGCCGGCTGGGAACAGGCCAGGTCAGCTGGGACCGGCTGGGACAGCGGCCCGGTGGTCGGGCTCCGGTGGCCGAGTGGCCATGCTGGGTTGCGGCCGGGTTCGGGGCTCGACTCCCCGCGGTGCCCGTCCGATCGGTCGGGTTGGCTGTGAGCACCCCTGATAGCAGCGGACGGAAGGCTAGGCATGGGAGCCCGGCCGGCTGTATGGCCGTCAGTGGCGGGCCAGGGTCGACGTGCGTGCCGATAATCCGAGCATGCCGCGCAGTGAGCCAATGCAAGGGGTGGCCTCGGGCTCTGTAATAGGGTAGTGGGGACGGAATTGGCACCCACGTCAAACGTCTGGGCTCAGTTCCTCGCTGCTTTTATTGCCGACGACCGTAGAGAGTGGTCGGTGTCCACCAAAGAATTGCGACATCCTGCAGACGGTGGTGCAGTCCAGGGACGGTAGTGCAGAGCAGAGACTGGTACAGCCCGGAGGCCGTGGTGCAGAATAGGGACGGTGGTGCAGAGCAGGGACGGTAGTGCAGCCCAGAGGCCTTGGTGCAGAGCAGAGACGCTGTTGCAGTCCAGGGGCGGTGGTGCAGCCCAGAGGCCGTGGTGCAGCTCAGGGACGGCGGTGCAGAGCAGGGACGGCAATGCAGAGCAGAGACGCTGGTGCAGCCCAGAGGCCGTAGAACAGAGCAGAGGCGCTGATGCAGCCCAGGGGCGGTGGTGTGGAGCAGGGACAGTAGTGGGGAGCAGAGACGCTAATGCAGCCCAGGGGCCGTGGTGCAGCCCAGAGGCGGTGGTTCGGAGCGGAGACGCTGGTCCAGTTCATGTCGCTGTTACTGCCCTTGGCGTTGGTCCAGCCACCTCAGAGCAGAAGATAGTGATAAGAGCTCAATACGAGGAGCTCAATGAGCGCCGTAACAGGTCTGTTGCGCCCGCTGAGCACCTTAATCAGCGGTGTAACAGGTCTGTTGGGCCCGCTGAGGACCTCAATAAGCGGTGTAACGGGTCTGTTGGGCCCGCTGAGGACCTCAATAAGCGGAGTACATGTCTGTTGGACCCGCTGAGGACCTCAGTGCTGCAGGTCTTTGTTTGGTCCACTGGCGCTATGGCTTCCACCGGCAGAGAATGTCATCTCTAGGTCAACCCGCATGGGCACTGGCTTCGGTCGATGTAGGGGAATAACGCCCCCTCGGGTCCAAGCTCCGGTAACCGGTCGTCGGCGCGAGCCGTTCACTTCAGGGACCAGCGACCTTGCCGGCACGTGAGCTCCTGCTCCCTCTCCCTGTTACCTCCATCCCCGGGGGTGTTATGGGCCGGTGGTCAGTGTTTCGGACTTTGACATGGGTGGCCCACGCTGGGAACCCGGCTACGCCATGGCCGTTGAGCGCCAATATGATGATTGTTGTCACTGACGCTCCTTAAAAGATCGTGACGACGTGCGTCATATTCATTTTGTATCGGTGTTTTTTGTGTTTTTCGGGTGGGGGGGGGGGGGCAAGAACTCCCTCATGGCGCCGTCTTACAGCGTCTGATCCTCGTTTGGTGGGGGTGTTGTTGGGTCCCAACACTCCACTGGAGTGAGTGTATCCGCCGGCGGCGCGTGCTCCCGGGAGGGGGGTGGGGCTCATGGGTCGTTGGCGTTGGTCTGCACTGCCTGCTTCACCTCGGAGATCTGATATTGGGGGTAATGGCTCCCGTTTAGTTGTGACGTACATGTTCGCTTCACCCGTTTAGCTGTCACGTGCAACATGTTTGCTTTTCTGAGGACTCTTCGGTGTTGTAGCCAACACTTGTTTGTTGAAGTCATGTGACCGCAGGTGGTAGCGCCTCCCAGCCTCCAGTCATCTTTCTTCAGCTCGCTCTCGCGGGGAGTGCCTCGCTCTAGGCAAGGCTCTGGTGGTGGTCAACACTAATTCTCGATTCATTTTGCACACTTCTAAGTGCAGCGAAATTTTTGAAATCATCCATCGTATGCCTTTGCAGATAGCTGCTGTTATTGTTGCCGTTGACCTTATTTGGCCCGAAGGATGTCACTTAGGAACCTCAACCTTTGGTCTAAGTGAGTTCACGTACAGGTCAACACACCCTGTGGGTGTGATTTCTTTAACTGTCTTAGTTTCTGAGATCTTAGGGGGTCAATTTAGCCCCTACCCTAGCAAGGGTAACCAACCTGTCACCCGGGCGCGTGTCAAAATCAGGCTACAAAGGCACGGGGTACTCCATATCAAAAAAGTTAGGAGCCGATCTGAAACATTTAAACATCAGGATGTTCGCCACAGAAAGAAGTGGCATCCACCAAAAAGTCCTGACCTCTCGAGGTCATCCTTTAAGGCCAAACGTGAGCTGAAAGGATGGGGAGCTCCATATCATCACAAAATCACCGGCCAGTTTAAAACTTGCATGCATTATGATATTCACCACGGAAAAATGTAACGTCCGCCAAAAAGCCCTGGCCTCAAGGTTATACTGCAATGTCAAACGCTGTCTGAATGGACGGGAACTCTAAATCACTCTTAAAGTACCAGCCGATTTCAAAAATGTAAGCATCAAAGTATTCACAAGCGGATGAGCTAACGTCCGTCAAAATGTCCTGATCTTTCATGGTCACCCTTGAAAGTAAAACGCGGATTCAAAGGACGGAGAACTCATGATCACTTAAAAACCACCATCTTATTTCGACTCGTTAAGCGTTAGAACATTAACATTAGTCAAATCCAGCGTTCGCCAAAATCATGTTTTTTAGGGTCAACCTGCATGATGATATCAGCCCGTGTTTGGCATTGAAGTATGACCTTGAGAGGCCAGGACTTTTTGACGGACACTACATCTTTCTGTGATGGAGATCATAATGTATGCAAGTTTAAAACTGGCCGGTGATTTTGGGATGATATGGAGCTCTTCATCCTTTGAAAGCACATTTGGCATTAAAGGATGACCTTGAGAGGCCAGAACCTTTTGACGGACACTAGTTTTTCTGTGGTGAATATCCTGAGGTTTGCAAGTTTAAAATCGGCTTCCAATTTTTCGATGATATGGAGTTCCCAGTGTTTTCAGCCAGTGTTTGACCTTGAAGGGTGACCTTCAGAGGTGGGGACTGTTTGACGGACGTTAGCTCGTTCTCTGGTGATGGTTTTGACGTCTTCAAGTTTGAATTCGGCCGGTGGTTTATGGATGACATGGAGTTAGCCGCCCTTTGAGTCCGCGTTTCATCTTGAAAGATGATCTTGAGAGGTCAGGACTTTTTGACGGACGCTTGCTCTTTCTCTGGGGATTATTTTGATCTGTTAAAGTTTAAAATGGGCCCGTAATATTTTTGGGGGGGGTTTCATTGGGTGATATGGAGTTTTTCGTCCTTTGAGCCCGCGTTTGACCTCTAAAGGTGACCTTGAGAAGTCAGGACTTTTTGACGGGCGTTAGTTCTTTTTGTGATGAACAATCTGATGTTTGCAAGCTAAAAAACGTCCGGTAATTTTTACGTGATGTAGAGTAGTCAGTCCTTTGAGCCCGCGTTTGACCTTGAAGGATGGCCTTTAGAGGTCAGGTCTTTTTGACACACTAGCTCTTTCTCTGGTGATTATTTTGATGTCTTCAAGTTTAACATCAGCCGGTAATTTTTGGGTGATATGAAGTTCCCCGTCGTTTGAGCCCGCGTTTGATCTTGAAGTGTGACCTTGATAGGTCAGGATATTTTTACGGACGCTAGTTCTTTCTGTGTTGGATGTTTTTATTATTGTGAGTTAAAAATCTGCCGGTAATTTTTGGGTGATATGAAGTTCTTTGTCGTTTGACCCCGCGGTTGACATTGAAGGATTATCTTGAGAGGTGAGAATTTTTTGGCGGGCGCTACCTGTAGGTGACTAGTCAGCCTTTATCCTGCCAAGACATGCAATGGCTGACACTTTTGGCACATCTGTTTTGTTTTCCTCTAAAGAAATAACTGATCATCCAGTGTTGGCTGGTATGGTTTTTTTTAGTGTCTTCATAAGCCTGCCTATTTGGCCACTGAGCCGGCTGCTGACGAACGGCCGCCGCCGTCCATCTGGTTGCCCCCGTGTTTGACGACTTCCCCATGGAGTACGGTAGCTGTTCAGTGGCTGTATTACTTTAAATTTTCCTAGCTGTCATGCATGCATGTTCTAACTTTCCCAGCCGTTTATCGTAGAACTTGATGTGCAGTTGATATTGTCATTGTGATGCATGTTCTAGTTTTCGTAGCCGTCTATCGTAGAACTTGACATGAAGTTTTTATTGTCATTGCGTATGCATGTTCTTTGATGTATGTATCTCGTACTTGGTGCATGCAATAGACTGTCAGCAAAGGTTTCAACAATACTAAGCGTTTGACTGGCTGCACTGTGGCTGTCGTCTGCTCTTATGTTTATATCGTCTGCTCTTATGTTTATGTCGTCTACTCTTATGTTTATAAGTTAAAAGTCGGCCGGTGATTTTTGTGTGATATGGAGTTCCCCGTCCTTTGAGCCCTCGTTTGATCTTCAGGGGTGACCCTGAGTGGTCAAGGCTTTTAGACGGACACTAGCTCTTCCTGTGGTGAATGTTTTTATCTTTGCGAGTTGAAAATCACAAAGTAATTTTTAGGTGATGCAGAGTTTTCCGTTCTTTAAGCCCGCGTTTGACATTGAAGAGTCACCTTGAGATGTCAGGACTTTTTCACGGAGGCTAGTTTTTTTCGGTGGTGAATATTCTCATGCTTGCAAGTTAGAAATCGGCCGGTAGTTTTTGGGTGATATGGAGTTCCCCGTTCTTTGAACCCGTGTTTGACCTTGAAGGATGACCTTGAGGAGTGAGAACGTTTCACTGACGCTAGTTCTTTCATTGGTCAATATTCTGATGTTTGTTAGTTAAAAATCGGCCGCTACTTTTTGGGTGATATGGAGTTCGCCGTCGTTTGGGCCAGCGTTTGACCTTGAAGAGTGACCTTGAGAGGTCAGGAGTTTTAAACGGTCGCAAGTTTTTTTCGTTGGTGAATATTCTGATGTTTGTAAGTTAAAAATTGGCTTGTAAGTTTTGCGTCATATGGAGTTCCCGTCGTTTGAGCCCGTCTTTGACTTTGAAAAGTGACCTTGAGAGGTCAGGACTTTTGGACATACCCTAGTTTTTTCTTTGGTGAATATTCTGACAGTTGCAAGTTGAAAATCGGGCGGTAATTTGTGGGTGATAGGGAGTTTCCCCGTCCCTGCAGCCCGAGTTTGACCTTGAAGAGTGACCGTGAGATGTCAGGATTTTTTATGATCGCGCTCTTGCTTTGAGAAGTATTCTGATGTTTGTAAGTTAAAAACCGTCTGGTAATTTTTCGGCGATACGGAGTTTCCCGTCCTTTGAGCCCGCGTCTGACCTTGAAGGATGACATTGAGAGGTCAGGGCTTTTTGACGGACGCTAGCTTTTTCTGTGGTGAATGTTTGGATCTTCATAAGTTATAAATCGGCCGGTTTTTTGGGTGATATAAAGTTTCCCGTCTTTTGAGCCCACGTTTGACCCTGAAGGGTGACCTTCAGAGGTCACTACTGTTGGACGGACGCTAGTTCTTTCTCTAGTGATTAATTTGATGTCTTTAAGTTTAGCATCAGCCGGTAATTTTTGGGTGATAGGAGGTTCCCTGTCCTTTAAGCCCGCGTTTTACCTTGAAGGGTGACGTTCAGAGGTCAGGAGTTTTTGACGGACGCTAGCTGGTAATTTTTGCTATGTTATTGCTAATTTGTGCTATGTTTACTAGGCTATTGCTAATGCTAGCTGGTAATCGGCTGGTAATTTTGGGTGATATGGACTTCCCCGTCGTTTGGCCGCGCGCTTGACCTTGAAGGGTGACCTTGAGAGGTGATAATTTTTTACTTACGCTAGCTCTTTTCCATGAATATTCTGAAGTTTGTAAGCTAAAAAACCTCTGGTAATTTTTGGGTGATACAGAATTCGCCGTCCTTTGAACCTGTGTTTGACATTGAAAAGTGACCTCCAGAGGTCAGGACCTTTTGATGGACGCTAGCTCTTTCTCTGGTGTTTAATTTTGATGTTTTTAAGTTAAAAATCAACCGGTAATTTGTGGGTGATGTGGAGTAGTTATAGGTGCTTTAAGGCCGCGTCTGACCTTTAAGGGTGACCATGAGACGTCATGACTTTGACGGCGCTAGCTCTTTCTGTGGTGAATGTTTTGATCTTTGTAATTTAAAAATCGGCCAGTAAATTTTTGGTGATACGGGGTTCCCCGTCCTTTGAGCTTGTGTTTGACCTTGAAGGGTGTCTTTTAGAGATCAGGACTTTTTGACGGAGGCTGGCTCTTTCTGTGATGAATATTCTGATGCTTGTAAGTTAGAAATCGGCCGGTAGTTTTTGGGTAATACGGAGTTCCCAGTTCTTTGAGCTCTTTTTTTACCTTGAAGGGTGACCTTGAGAGATCAGGACTTTTGGACGGACGCTGTTTTGTTCTGTGTTGAATATTCTGACATTTGCAAGTTAAAAATCGGCCGGTAATTTTTGGGTGACATCGAGTTCTCAGTCCCTTGACCCAACTTTTGACATTGAAGGTCTCATGATATTGCAAAATGAGGGTCATTTTTGGTGTTGTCATGCCACAATTGACCTTGAAGCCAGTGGCCAGGGAAAGCCAGTCGGTGTCCCGTCACTTTTGTCGGCTCTGGACATACGTTCCATGTATTTAGACGGGGCCGCAGCCGCGCCGGTACCTACGAGTTGTCCGGTTGTGACGTGAACCACATCGCCTGTGAGAGCCCGCCTCGAAACAAAAATAATCAGATTGCAGCCGCTTTGTTTCGGGTGACCCGGTGTTCTTCGTTTTAATGGTATATGTCCCAATGTGTAACTGAAACAAAAAACAATTCTACCGGCATTTTGGTTCTCCCGGTAATGAGTCAGGGGTGGATCCAGAGAGGGTGGTCACAGGGCCATGGCCTCCTTGGGTTCCGAAAGGGCCCCATAGCTGGCCGAACAGATGCAGTTTTTTCAAACACAAAACAACAAAATTTCTCTGAACTCCCAGGCCACCAAGGACATATGCAAGCGAAAGCGATTGGCCTAAGAGAACAGAGAAAAAATATTCAATTTCAAAAACGTTAATGGAAAATTATAAGCCTTATTACATTGCTCAGGGTTCTATGCTGTTTCCGGGGACCTATATGCCCACTTGCAAGGTTGTTTCGATTGTTAAGGAGCTTTCCACGTTAGCCTTGACTGCTTTGCGTTTGCTCGGAGGGCCCTGCACTGTTGCTGTGCTGTTCCTGCTGGCGTGCCGGGGCGTTCTTGTCAATCAGAGGCCTTCTACGGATTTGTTTCCAGTCTCCAGAAACGCTCTGTGGGCTATAGACGGGGAGCCATATGTTTAGCTACCCGGGTATTCTCGGTTGCTCGGGGCCCTTTACGTTAGTTTCGGGTCACCTACCGACACACTCGCGATATTCCCATGGCCCTCCACATTGGTCTAGGACGTTACCAATTCTATGTTACTTGCTTAGGGTCCTACGTTCTTGTGGGGGCCCATCTGTCAACCTGCTTATGCACGGTCAGTCGGTCGGGGCTCTCCAACTTGGGTCTTGGGTGTTTTCTGGTTGAATGGACGGCGCTGCACACTTGTCGGGGCCCATCTGTTAACCTGCTCCGGCGCACTGGATTGTTAGGGGCCCTGCACATTGGGTACTTTAATGTAGGGCCGTGCGCCCTTGTCAAGGCCATGTGGTAGGCTGCTCGGATACACTCGATATTTCGGGGGCCCTCTTCATTGGGTCTTGGGGACATCCTATTTGAATGGAGGCCCTATGCACTAGTCGGGGGTCCCCTCTGTTAACCTGTTCGGCCAAAGTGGGATTTTTCGGGAGCCATGCACATTGAGTCTTGGCGTTTGAATTTTGGGCCCTGCGCCCCTTTCTGGGCCATCTGATAACCTGCTTGGGTACACTCCATCTTTCGGGGCCCTCCGCACTGGGTTTTGGGTACTTTTTATTTGAATGGAGGGCCTTATGCTCTCTTCGGGACTCTTCTGATAAGCTGCTGGGGTGCATCTCGTCGTTCTGGGGCCATCCACATTGGGTCTTAAGTGCTTTCTATTTGAATGGAGCGCCCCACGCTCTTGTTAGAAGCCCTATCTGTTCAGCCGCATGGACGCACTTCATCATTCGGGGGCCGTCTTCATTGGGTCTTGATGGCTTCCAATTTGAATGGAGGTCCCTGCGCTCTTGACGGGGGCCCTATGTAATAACCTGCTCGGGAACTGGCCCCGCGCTTCTGTCGGGGGGCCCCATCTGTTACCTGCCCGGGCACACTCCACCGTTCCGAGGCTCTCCGTGCTGTGTTTTGGTTACTTCTTATTGGAATGGATGGCCCTATGTTTTTGGCGGGCCCCATCTATTAAGCTGCTCGAGCCGGTGGCGGAGACGGACGTGGAGGGGAAGGCACGGGACCATGCCCACCATGAACCATGCTGAAGGACCTATAGGCTCCCAGGAGGCCCACAACTGGCCGAACGGACGCAGTTTTCTAACGAAACGTTACACGCAACTCCCTTGGGACGTCTTTGGGCCCACAGGCCACCAAGAACGGTTGCTGGCGAAAGTAAAGAGTTCATAGGCAGATAAAGCTAATTGCTTGATGATTGAGAGATTGGCCTTACGCTCCTGTTGGGGCCATGTGATAACCCGCTCGGGTACACTCCATCTTTAGGGACCATCCACACCGGGTCGGGCCCGAAAGGTCCGAATGGCCGGATGGAGGTCGTACTCTGTATGTAGTGACGTCGAGCTCTAAAACAGGTGAAGGGTCCGTATCTCCCCGGATTTCAGCCGAGCGTGTTCTATCCGTAGATGGTTGCCGAAAATGATATTCTCTGTTTTAATTTTGGCTCCTCGCATATGTTCATTATATTTTCAAGCACAAAGTTTAAGTTTAAAAAAGTTCAAGTTTAGTTTAGACTTGCCACGCGCTCGGGTAGGGGTCAAATTGATCACCCCCCCCCCCCCCCGGAAGGTTTTCCGGAATGGTTTTGGAATGGCGTGGCTTAGCGGTTTGTCTGGCGTCAAAGATTGAGATGCAGCTTGTAAGGTTGTTGATCTATGGCAGGTTAAAGTCAGGTCATAGTTTCATTGAAGGCAATCTCTAGGGAATCGTTCACTCTGATCCAACAACGGAGTGTTAAACGAAGCCATACTTCTTTGAGATACTTTCTTAAGATACATAATTGATTAAACAAGTTAAATTGACCTGAGGTCAGTTATGAGGGTCAGACCAAGGTAAAAACCAACCGGTTTTATTACTCTACGGCCTGTTGTATGGGGTAGTTTCTGGCCCTCATTTCGAATTTATTGACAACAGAAACTACATTATACACCTTTCATGGACTGTTTAAAGGTCAGAATAGGTTAGTGACCTAAAATGACCCAGGTGAACATTTGCTTTTAGTTCAATACTGCCTAGTGTGATCTTCGTCGCATATCAAAATGGAAAACTCCAGGCAGTCTCGTGTGATTTTGGTCGCAATGATTTTCAAAAGGTCAAACCAGGTCAATAATCTCAAATGCGCATGTGACCTTTTGCTTAGTACAGTTTTCTAGGTTCTAGGGATCCTTCAGAGGCCAAGCTGGAATTTTGCCTTGTTTGACCTTTTTGATCCAGATGTCATCACCAGGGAACCTCAAACTTCGACCGAATTGAGTTGACGTGCAGGACACATTCTGTGAATTTGGTGTTTTTAGCTCCCTTAGTTGCTGAGATCTCAGGGTTTCAAATTGACCCTTTCCCCACCCGAGCGAAGGGTATTCAACCGGTTACCCGGGCGCGTGTTAATTTCGTAAACCCCGCTGTTTTTCGTGCAAATCTCTTGAAACCTAGACTTCCATAAAGGTCATTTGTTGTCCCTCGGGCGCTTAGGCGTTGAGATAGGATATTTCACCTTAGACTTTTTTGGCTTCTTGTTCTTCCAAGCTATGCGTACACGCAGTTTTTGAATTTCCTAACGATGTGTTTGACTTTCAAAAGCGAGTCCTCAACTATGTAAGGTAGCGTTAAGAACCTGTCGGTTGACAGGGCGTGTTTCCGCTTCCTACCAAATGTATTCCTACGTGCTCTGGATGTTTTGACCTCTTCTAACATTTAGCCTTAAGGTCGTGGAGAATATCCATTGTGCAACATTAAAGTCTATGTTTTGCTCATGTTCCTTGTGTCTTTTTACTGCTCGATAAGTTGTTTAGAACCCTGTGAAGCACAGTTCGAATTATATTGTGCTAAGTAGAGGTTGCATGCGCAGATTCGCTGTACAGAATTATACTAGAGTTGGTGGGCTTGATCACAGCTCCGTTTCTAACGTTGTGCGATTGTTCCTCTGTTCTACCGTCACTGGCGTATCCAAATGTGGACCCCTTTTCTGTATGATCCACTGTTAAGGCTGAATTGGGTAAATGAATTGGCTTACCACTACCTGACATCGGTGAACACTTGCTATGAAAAATCCAAGATATCTTTAGAAAAGCGAAACTGCGCGTACGCACAGCTTAGAACGACAAGAAGCTAAATAACTCTCTAGTTTAATATCTTATCTCGAAGCCTAGGTGCCCGGGGTGTGATATGTGTCATATATGCATGCCTGGGTTTTAGGTGGTTTGCACGCAACGAAATGTGGTTTACGAAACCAAGTGTAAACTGTGCGAAAACATGGGAGGTACATAGTCTATGTCGGGGAGTCCATGCGCCCTTTTCGTTTGAGTTGCAATGAATACCTGTGAGATGCTCAAAACGAAACAGAGAATTAAAACGAACCTTTTCGGCGACCATCTTTTGAGAGAACACGCTGAGGCTAAAATCCAAGGAAGTACGGACTCTTTAACCCTTTTCAAGCTCAAAGTTATCTTCAAAGCACGAGATCACCCAGACAGGAGAAATGGTGAATCCATTTTGATGAGAAGTTGGCGACTAGTCTTTAAGTTCAGGAATCATCATAAACGATGATGTGAATGTGACTAGTGTCTTGACGTGTTATGCATCCTGGCTTAAGTTCGCTGTCATGTATCGCTTGGTTGGACGCTTGATACACGATGTCTGTTTAGTTGAAGTCGTTTGCATGTAAAAGTGATGTGTGACGCGAGATGCTTATTTACTTGAAATCGCCGGCGGAAGTGAATGATGCGTTATGCGTGCTGCCTGTTAAATTGAACTCATTTGCATGTACACGTATTTTTCGCGTATTTTAATTCCCAGTTAGATGTGCACTGTATCATAAAAATGATCGGTAATTGCTTCTTGTTTGATCCCCTGCATGTTAGTGACGACAGTAGTGTTAGTGACATCGTCGTGCTTCATGGGCTACGCAGCTCAGTTGCGTGTCCTTCTGTCGTGAGCTGCGTTCATATCACGCAAAGATGCAATGCAATATGTGCCGTTATGTTTCAGAGCCGATGCCTGCCTTGGTGGAGATGGCAGTGCCGCCGCCAGCTCCAACGTCGCCGCCAGCTCCAGCGCCGCCACCATCACCGCCTTACCGCCACCATCGCCACCCCACAGCGTTCTACTGGTCCGTGCTGGGTGCGGGTGGCGCGTTGGGTGCCGCCACCGTATTCGGCGATTTTAAGTTTTTGAGTGGAACGAAACAGGAGAAAATAAGAAGGAAAAACCTGGACTGTTTCAGCACAATGTGACTGACGTGGACTGATTTGAAGCGAGCGTACACGAGAGGCTGCAACTGTCAATCAAGTTAGTATACAACTAACCCATATCCACCTGAACAAGGGAAACCCGTTAGGCCATTACAAAGCATAACGGCAATATTGCGCTGCATGTTAAAATGTGTTGAACGCCAGCGAACGCCAGCAAGCATGTTAATCATGGCTGCGACGCTAGAAATCCTGCTGAACTTATCACCGTTAACCATCAAGGACCGGGTTTTAAGGCGCCTATCGTAATGTGTCGGATTGCTTTAAGACGCGTTTTAATTTATGTCGACTTGACGCAACGTGCCCTGCACAGCCGGCATAGTCTGTATTCGCGCCCTTTAGCCCATGAGCGCGCGTAAAATCGCCCGTTGGTATTCAAACTAGTTTGACCGCATCAGCTCCCCTCTACGCGTTACAATCAACCGTACAGTGCGCCACTGTGGGCGTGGCTCAGTGACGTGGTACTGTCACGTGGTGTGGCGCGACATCGTGGGTTGGGATGATCCAAACCCAGATATGACCTTTTTTGTCGCTTTTCGCCTGCAATTACCACCATGGCCATAAATTGCCATAAAAACAATTAATTTAGTTATCATTGCGAAACATACGACTATCGTGTAAATAAAACATGCGTCCATACAGACACTGGCCGGTGTAATGAAGGCATTTTATGATAATTGTCGCGATTTTAAGCGTTAAGCATGTAACAAACGCAATTAGGCTTGACTAACGGTTCTCTGATCAACCGGGTGCGCGGCGCACGGTACGGTCCCGGCACCAAGTGCACTGGGCGGGCACACATGACGCCGCACCCACACTCTTCACCGGAGAAGACGAGAAGAAGAAGGGAAGAGAAGAGGGCCAAAAGAAGACACGACAGAACTACCAAAAGAAACCACCGATGACAAGCTCAGAAGACAGCGACGTGGCTTGGCGCCTTTTTAAAAGGCGCCTGGAAGATAGCGAAGAGCTGTTCCAGCCACCCGCCACCGCCGTCGCCTAGCTTGCTGCTCGGGACTAACGAGTTTGGTGTGTTTGATCATTTTGTTTCTTCTCATGTGCTCTCTTACGATATCTTAACGCGCTTTTTCTCCATGTCTTTTGTGCGTCGTTATTTATTAGCTGTTCACAAAGTGATCCATGCTTGGAAGACATTCGATTAAACCCGTGATTCAACCGATATGTTACGATAGGCAATGCCCACTTTTTCTACAGTTTTGTGTATCGTTTGTTCATTAGCTGGCAACAAGGTGATTCAAACTTCGAAGGCATTTGTTTAAAGCCGTAATTTAACCACGTTCGTGTACGGTGCCTGTTTTGTGACGTGTACACATAAATTGCATGCAAGCACGACCGATGTGTCGTTATGTCATGTGTTCAAGCAAGGTACTTATTGGTTGTGCGCTGCTGGCCGCTGTGTTTGGTACCTGCCTATTTCAAGAGCACGCTTATTTGCTCACAGACGGACCGGACGGGAAGAGCGTGTGATTAAAGAAGGAGAAAAAAGAACGTTTGAAGTGACGACCCGCTGCAGCCGTCGCCCAGCCCGCCTCTGGCTGCAAACCCGCCGCACGGACTCCTGGAGTGCGGTAGGTGTATGATGATTCTATCTTGTTATGTGACGGCCGTTCTGTTGACATTTCATGAGCGCTGTTCTGTATGCGTTTCTTATATCGCGTGTTTATTTAGAGATACGAAGCGATTCTGACATAAAAGGCATTCAATTGTTTTTCGCCGCAACGAGTCGCTGTTTAAGGTATAGCTGCTCGGGTACGGATATGGCTGCATCGCCAGAGCGGGATGAGGCTGGCGGCCGGCCTTGTCGTTGTAATTGCAGTGCGTAATGCAGCTCTGTGTGCAGATCCGTCTCCTGCCGCCGGCGCTGCTGCCAGGCCGCAGGACATGAGCACATCATGATGCCTCACATTATGACAACCCTCGCCGGTCCCCGGCTGGCCATGGGGGAGGCCAACGGCTGACTCCAAGAGGCAGCAACGAGCTCACGCCATGACAGCCGGGACGCTTAAATCTGCCATCCGGTGGCCTGTCTCAGTTGATTACCTATGTGGCCATCGGCAGCGACAACCTGGGCCTCGAGGCGTGGCTGCCGCGCATGCCGGTAAGTGCTCTCCACAGCTGGCGTGCCGATTGTGCCGGCTGTCGCACCGCCGTCACCGTTCGCTTATGACATTGCAATTCCCAGGCCATGGTGGAGCGGCTGGCAGCCTGGCAGCGGCCACTGCAGCGTGCGACTGTGAGCGACGACGCCCCTGTGCTGACTCGGCCGACAGGGGCTTGGAAGAAGAGGAAAAAGAAGCAACGCAAAGGAGAAGAAGCATAAGCACCAGAAGAAGGAGAAGGCGGCGTTGACCCTTACGAGCCGCAGGTCGCCCCCCCCCCCCCCACCCTTTCACCCCAGCTCGTCTCCGTCCTCAGCCCGCCTCCCGGGCCTATGGAACTGCGGTAAATGTATCACAACTATGTCTCTTGTTTCGTGCCGCAGTATTCTCCGACGACAGCTTTTGTGCACCTTTTTCTGTGTGTGTTTTATGTATCGTTGTGTTCATTAGCAGGCTACACAGCGATTTAAACATTGAAGGCAGTCATTTAAGCCGTCATTCATCCTTGCTCGTTGAACGGTGCTTGTTTTTGGTGTTTGTCGTTGGAGTGCATGCCTGCCTGACTGATGTCGCATTGCGTCATGTTTTCCCGTTATGTAGTTATCCGTTGTTCTTGGTTTGGTTGTTTTGTTCTGTATTGACGTGCTTGTTAAGCCTGTCCATGTTCCCACAGAGCCGGCTGCCGAAGAACGGCCACCGCTGCCCAGCCTGTGTCTCCCCGACGACTACTCGCCTATGGAGTACGGTAAGCATGCCTGATGATACTATTTCTTTTCATGTTTTAACCGTCTCTGGTGGCAGTACATTGACGTACTTGTTGTGTGTATGCTCATTGAGGTATGCGTATTGTACGCTGGGGGTGCATTAGGACAATTGGGAAGTTGTCAAAAAAAGGTAGGGGTCGTTTGATGCCTGCTGTTTTCATGTGTTACAGTCATTGCCCTTAAAGTAGTTGCTCCATGTTTCGATGTTTATTCCGTTTTCCGGTAGGCGACTAGTCAGCCTTTCATTCTGCCAAGACAATCCGATTGCCGACATTTATGGCACATGTGATATGTTTTCATCTAAGGGGTTACTGATCATCCATTGGTTGACTGGTATGCTTTTTTTTAGTTGCTTCATAAGCGTGCATATTTGTTCACAGAGCCGGCTGCTGACGAACGGCCTCCGCCGTCCACCTGGTCGCCCCCCGTGTTTGACGACTTCTTCCATTGAGCACGGTAAGCGTGTTCAATGGCGTCATTACTTTAAGTTTTTTCCTAGCCGTCTATTGTAGAATTTGACATGCAGTTGTTTTGTCATTATGCATGCATGTTTTAATTTTCCTAGCCGTCTATCGTAGAACTTGAGATGCAGTTGTTATTGTCATGTTTATTTTCCCGTTTTTGTATGTGACTACTCAGCCCTTAATTCTGCCAACAGAGGGAGCTCTTGGCCGACAGCCAGGCGCCACCGGCGGCGGACGCCGACCCCGACTGGGCGCCGTCCTCGTCCCCCTCGTCGGCATCGACATCACCAGCGCCAGAGGAGAAGGAGGCCTCGGAAGAGGGTGACCGGCCCGTACGTCACCCAGTTGTCCTCTCTGTGTGTGGCGGCAGACTGGATTAAATGTGCTTCTGCCGCAGCTGGCATATCCGTGTGCTTACCCGAAGCGTAGCAAAGTGATCATTCTGTGTTGCACGCGTGCAAGCCGCGGCAGGGCCTGCTGCACAGTAGCGGCGACTGGGAAGCGCCACAGGCTACCCGTGCCGCCTACCGCCGTGCGACGGCACCACGTTACGCCATCCTGAACGGCACATTCAGGATGGTGCTGCAACCGCGGAGTAGGCGACGGAATTGCCTTGCTGTGTTGCGAGTTGTTGTTTGTCTTCACTCGCTTGGTGCAGTTTCTGCCGTCGAAGCGTCACGCATGTCCACAGCTGTTGATGTCGGCCTTATCTTCCCAAGCCAGTCTTGTTTGTGTTCAGCTTGCCGCACGCCGCGGTAGAGACGGGACAGAAACGCCCCGCGAGCCGCGCCGAGGCCCATTGCCCTCCGCCAGGCGCCCATTGTGCACACAGGCCCGCTGGGCGCTGCCCGTTCGGTGCCCCGACGGGCGGCACCAGGCCCGCGGTCTGTGTTGAATATATCACGACACGGTAGGGTCCACTCCCTGCAGGCCAGCTCATTGACGGTAACCTTTCTGGTGGTACCAGCGTCAGTGTTTCGTCATGTTTTGGACGGCGTCTTTCACTGTCTCAACATCGCGTGATGTCGGCTTTTCGGCGTGTTCGGTGTGGCATCGTGAACCGTCCGTCCACAGTTCCAACAAGCGTACGACGTGCGGAGCGGAGCTGACCCCACGTCATCGGGCAAGCCCGCAAAGCCACTGGTTGGACTTTGATTGAGGCCATCTCGGACCACTTCGTTACATTCCTGCGTGGGGTCCGAGGTGGCTTTGCAACCGGAAGAAGGTGTGCAGCGGCACATGCGGGCGGCAAGTGCCACGATGCCGGTCTGCTTCCATCTGCTTGCTGCCATCTGTTGTCACTCGTGTTTTGCGTGTCATCTTGTGTTAGCTTCGTCCGCCTTATCCGCCCCATGCAGCGGGGCTCAGAGTTGTGCTGGCGGCCAGCTGTCGTGTCACGGCGGTGCGTAATGCAGCCTCGTTTGCAGCTCCATCTCCTGCTGCCAGAGCTGCTCCCAGGCCGCCGTGCGGACCAAATGGTGATGCCGAACATCATGGCGGCCCTCGTCGGCCCCCAGCTGGCCATGGAGGGGCCCGTAGAGAGATGCTGATACGGTCAAACTAGTTTGAATACCAACGGGCGAATTTAAGCGCGCTCAGGGGCTAAAGGGCGCGAATACAGACTATGCCGGCTGTGCAGGGCACGTTGCGTCAAGTCGACATAAATTAAAACGAGTCTTAAAGCAATCCGACACATTACGACGGGCGCCTTAAAACCCGGTCCTTGTTGGCTAACGGCGATAAGTTTAGCAGGATTCCGAGCGTCGCAGCCATGATTAACATGCTTGCTGGCGTTCGCTGGCGTTTAACACATTTTAACATGCAGCGCAATATTGCCGTTATGCTTTGAAATGTCGTAACGGGTTTTCCTTGTTCAGGTGGATATGGGTTCTTTTTACACTAAATTGATTGACAGTTTGGTTTCCTCCCCGTTAGCTCTGCTTGCAGACGTGGTCAGTCCAATGTCACGCAGCCTCTTGTGTACGCTCGCTTCAAATCAGTCCATGTCAGTCACATTGTGCTGAAACAGCCTAGGTTTTTCCTTCTTATTTTCTCCTGTTTCGTTGCTTTCAAAAACTTCAAACCTCTGAATATGGTGGCGGCACCCAACTCGCCACCCGCACCTAGCACGGACCAGTAGACGCTGTGGGCGGCGATGGTGGCGGTAAAGGCGGTGATGGTGGCGGCGCTGGAGCTGGCGGCGACGTTGGAGCTGGCGGCGGCACTGCCATCTCCACCAAGGCAGGCATCGGCTCTGAAACATAACGGCACATATTGCATTGCATCTTTGCGTGATATGAACGCAGCTCACGACAGAAGGACACGCGACTGAGCTGCGTAGCCCATGAAGCACGACGATGTCACTAACACTACTGTCACTAACATCACTAACATGCAGGGGATCAAACAAGAAGCAATTACCGATCATTTTTATACAGTGCACATCTAACTGGGAATTAAAATACGCGAAAAATACGTGTACATGCAAATGAGTTCAATTTAACAGGCATCACGCATAACACATCATTTACTTCCGCAGGCGATTTCAAGTACACAGGCATCTCGCATCACACGTCACGTTTACCTGCAACGACTTCAATTAAACAGACATCGTGGATCAAGCGTCCCGCCAAGCGATACATGGAAGCGAACTTAAGCCAGGATGCATAACACATCAAGACACTAGTCACATTCACCTAACCGTTCATGATGAGTCCTGAACTTAAAGACTGGTCGCCAACTTCTCATAAAAATAGATTCACCGTTTTTTCCTGTCTGGATGATCTCGTGCTTGGGAGCAATGTTCATGTATGGCGCTTGTCTCGTGATATATGTGTCAGTACCGTCCGTGTCCTGTCTTCGCCAGCTGCTGTCATTGTTCGGTGCGCATTGTGCTGGCGTGGTCGTGGCTGGATGACATCGTGTCAGTCTTACACGTAATCAGCCGTCTTTTGACTGACAGTCCGAGTACGTCACCGCTCTGGCGGAGTGCCCGCCGGTCGGCGAGTTCCCGCCACTGCCGGCCGAGGCCCGCCAAGCGCGTGACGATCTGATGACAGTGCTCATGGTCCTCTGCGCCGGCCGGCCCAGTCACGTCACTGGCATCGCCGCCTCTTCGGTGCCCGAGGCCAGGGTGAGCAGGCTGGCTGGCCGACGTCTGACTCACTGTTGCGCGCCATTCGTTTTGCGTCGACTGTTCTCCTGTCTGTCGTGTCTGTTGTCGGAGTGATGGTTTGAACGAGTCACTATGTGTGTAGACACTTGTAGACTGTCGACCTCGATGGCCAAGAGCGTGGCCTCATCAAGAATTACAGATTCAGGACATCGGCCACCTCGACGCTTAAGACGGCTGTCAGCAGCGAGCTGTGGCTGCGGCTGCTCCACTTCACATCAGTGGAGCGGCCGGCGCTGCTCACACCAGACACCACCAGCAGCGACCGGGTATGTACAAAGGCTGTTCGGCAGGCGCCGGACCGATTAGTGTTGTCAGGGTCAACCACGTGCGTTTTGCACCCTCACCAGCGTGGTTCAACTGTGTCTCTTTCCACAGGTCTTGATGGCCACGGGCGGCAGCCCGCTGGTATGTAGCAGCGCCGCCAAGGCCTTCAAGGTGGCGTGGCGGTGTGCCGGTCAAGACGTCGACGTCCCCGATCTGACAGCCAGCGGCGTGTGCTACGGCGTCCTTGTGGGCACGGCGGCGGCGGAGCCGGAGGCGCAGGGGTAAGTGCACACCCGCCAGCCTCTTCGGTCTTCACGTTTCACTCGGTATCCGAGGTAGTCAACATCGCCAATGCCGGTGTGGTTGTGCAGCCGCGGTGTGTCAATGTCCTGTATTTCATCAGCCGTGTGTTCGCCGACGGTGGCAGCACGTCACCGCCATCACGGTCTCACGGCCGGCCGGCGGGGCGCCGTGCGTCGTAACGGATCAGGAGCGGCGACACCACCAGGCGTGATATGTCAGCAGCGGATCAGGAG